>NW_027464600.1:8175000-8323377 GCF_043290135.1 Rhipicephalus microplus | reverse complement strand
TGTTGAGGGTCGTGAAAGTAGAGCCACTAAAGCTTCTTGAGAGGGCCCATGGTTCCTCGAACTTGTCATCGCCAGAAGACAACATGAACACGGAGTGCCAAAAATACACTATTGTCTTTCACTCCCCAAAGATGTTTACAAGAAGTAGTTAACAAATTAAAGTACGTGGTACTCGACTATGGGAGAGCATAAAGCCCTCCCGTGAGCCTCACACTTGATGAGGCTCTGTCGATGCCAATAAAAATTACGCTGTGAATGAGTTCACGAAATGAAACTACAGCTCTCAGAAATGATCCTATGAAGCGCGTACAAATTGTGTAGGAAAAATTGGTAGCTATTTAGAGTACTAGGTAATACTATGGGAGAGCTGAAATTTGCCTTGTGGGCCTCACATTTGATGAGGCTATACGCCAAAATTTAAGGCTGCGAAGGACCCTCAAGAACAACCTAGGGGAATCAAACAAGGACACGTTCAACCCGTGCAATGGTCTAACTGCAAGGTTACGAACGCGCCATTGCTGCCTGAACAAAAAATGCCATGGTCAATAATCTGCTCGCAAGTTTTGAGATAATGTAATGCAATTTCACGTTAGAAACACATGTTAAGTACATTATAACACTCGTTTTTGGTACGATGCATAACATACATTGTAATCTTCCTGTAAGTAATGAGACGTATATTGCAGTCATGATGGGTTCAAAAGTAGAACTTAATAACTAGTCAAAAAATATGATGTACCTAACGAAAGATATATATATATATATATATATATATATATATATATATACATATATATATATATATATATATATATATACATATATATATATATATATATATATATATATATATATATATATATATTATATATATATATTATATATATATATATATTCAGAATATGCAACACCATACCTTCTGATCGAGAGCGCAAAATGGGGCGAGGCAAAGCACCATGGCAGGTCACAGCAGCAAAGAAAAAGCCTCAAGTGTTCATCTCATATAGGGCTCCGAATAGGGTCATAAAGACTGCCGAATAAAGCATAGGGAAACATAGCAGTAAACGAAGAAAATGGCTGCGGCCCGTCACGGACACCGGGAAACCGGAAGGCCTCTCTTGAATCCCCGAAGGAGCAGGGCAACGTATCCGCGATTCAACACGGCGATCGACTGCCACTGCCTTTGTCCTAAATTCTGTCTCTCCTTTCACGTCGACTGGCACTGGTTACGTATTTACTGTTATTTGCCCCAGTCTTGTCGTTCTGTCTCGACTGCTCGGACGTGGTGGGCGAAGCGTGTAAACACGTCGCCGCGACCGTAACAGACGCCACGGCAAAGAGAAGAACTATAAAGACATTACCGACATTTCATCGGAAAGAAAGAAAGAGAAAAAAAGCAGAGCTGCCACCAACGAAATATACATTGGTTTTTTTCGTTACGGCTGCCGGATTTTATCCCAGTTTTTATAGCTGAATTTATCGCCATAATATTAGCTCTCCAAAAGTTACCCAGCCTAAATACAGTAGTAGCAATCATCACTGACTCATTATCTGAGTGTTCTTCTCTCTTTGCATCTGGTGAAACCTCTCTTCTAAAGCTTTTTAGAATACTAGTTCCCGCGTACCTACAATGTCTCCCCTTAATTTGGTACCAGGACACAAGGGTTCGCTTTCAAACGAAAGCGCTGATTCTTTAGCAAAGGCGGCGCTTTTGATGCAAATCATTCCGATTTTTCCACAGACAATATACATTACAATTGGACGATTCCGCACCCTTAACTTTCAAAAAATGCTTATCAGACCCCGTCTTGACAGCTTCTCCAGAATATAAGTACCTATTATTCTCCTGGAAAAGTGAGTTATCGTGGACGAGAATAATGGAAGTAGCCATAACCGAACTGCGCTGCCGGGTTACCTCCTTCAACTTTTACCTGCATAGAGAGTGTCAAGCGTTGTCTCCTCTGTGTATCTTCTGTAAGGAGGGGAAACAATAAGTCATTACTTTCTATCCTGTCGCCGCTATACGTTCTTGAGAAGAAAACTCATAGCACCACCTCTTCGAAACTCGGGTCTGGAAATATCCGCATCAGTTGTTCTATCATTCGGTGCCTCTACTCTGGGGTACAGTCACAGGGATGTTTACTATGCAATAGAGGAATTTATCAGTCAGACTCAAAGAATATAGAGTTAAATTCTTCCTTCTTTTAACTGTTAAAAAAATATTATTTTTAAAAATATTATTTGCTTTGAAACATATCCCTAGCATATACGAGTAGTATTGCGAAGAAACAAAAAAAAATCAAGTTCACCTAACACACGGCCAATCCCCTGCATTGGGTAAGAAGAAGAAGAAGAAGAAGAAGAAGAAGAAGAAGAAGAAGAAGAAGAAGAAGAAGAAGAAGAAGAAGAAGAAGAAGAAGAAGAAGAAGAAGAAGAAGAAGAAGAAGAAGAAGAAGAAGAAGAAGAAGAAGAAGAAGAAGAAGAAGAAGGAGAAGAAGAAGAAGAAGAAGAAGAAGAAGAAGAAGAAGAAGAAGAAGAAGAAGAAGAAGAAGAAGAAGAAGAAGAAGAAGAAGAAGAAGAAGAAGAAGAAGAAGAAGAAGAAGAAGAAGAAGAAGAAGAAGAAGAAGAAGAAGAAGACATATCGTAGTCCACAAAATTTTGTATATATCAACTCTGATGAAACGAAAAAAAAAACAGGAAGATGAAGTAGAGAAGAAGGAACTGAATATGCGCTAACCAGATAGTGGCGCTGACTTGCCGGATCCGCTGGTCACTCAGGTTTTACAAATGTGAAGGTGGTCACAACGTTTTCTTTTTTTGAAGCTATAGCCAGTTTTGTAGTCTTAGCAACAGCTACAACCTTATTCCCGAGACTACGTGCTGGTTATATTGGGTGCCAAGAGAGAGTGCATGCCTCTGAACGAAAACAGGACGTAGACCTAAAAGCATTGATCTGGTTGGTGAAACCAAAGTTGTCTTCCTGAACAGCTTCCGTTATTTAGTTTTGTTGACAGGGGTAGCATAAATCAATACAGACTTCACTCTATTAAGTCAATTTTTTAAGTTAGTCCTCATTTCTTGATGTTGCCATTTTTGAACTCCGCACTTAGAAATCTCCGCGAAATATACGTGTTTTAACTATCCTATATTTACTGACATACACGTAAATTTAGGTTAACTAGAGGCTAACATTACAAAACTCATCCCTATTCACCCTCGCTATCCTCTTACTCCCGTCGGAACGCTACCACATTCCCTTAAAAAATTGGCTTTTGGAGAATCCAAACGTGATTATGAGACATGCCACTTTGAAACGCATGGAATCATTGTTGACAACCTAAATTTCTTCAGCGAGACATATCTGCACGTGCCCACATGAACTTTCATTTCAGCTTCATCGAATAATCGAACTTTGCGTACTCGAGCTAAGCAGTGGAACAATGTAGCTAATGTAGCTGCAAATCCACCATGAAAGGCGCCACTACCTTCGATCCTCTTGTAACTTGTTCGCATACCAGTACCATTCCCATCCACGGCGACCCAGAAAGGATAACTAAAATGAAAATGGCTCTAAATGACAGTCCTAGTGAACATGTGTCAACTCGGCTGCGTTTTTGCATTCGCCAAGATATTCAAGACTGACCAACTGTAGCTGCGGTAAACAATATTGGAAGTCTAGCTCTCTGAATGTGGACCAACGATAACAAACTGGCACCACTCCCAATCTTTCGCGGAAATAAAAAATATAATTTTTTTCAGATAGAGAGAAAAGATGTACACTTCGCTGCAGAACCTGATACCTAAGAAGAATGATGATGATCTTCTATTTCTGACAGTGCTCTATCTGATAACGCCTTATCAGTAACGTGACCCTATATTAGCGGCTGTGGAGATTGCCAGTGTCGCTCAAATACAACCACGCCCAGACAGACTACTTTCGTACACTACGCTATCTGTGCGAGCGGGGGCTGAAATCAAATGGCGCTGATGATGCGCTTCCGTTGGAAACAGAAATTGTGACGCTGCTCTAATGCGTTTCCATAGAATGCAACACGAGCAGAGGTAGCTGACATTTGTTTCGGTTGGGCTATTACTGCGCGCTCTTTTTCTTCTTCATTTTTCATTTTATTATTTTGCAGCAGCGACACTATATACACTAACTGCCGGGCACAGATGGGTCAACAATATGCGAGAGCAGAAGCAATAACGGCAACAGCCCACTGAAGTGTTTTGAAGGTCGTCCAGCCGGCTGTTGTATGTCACCATTTGCGCCCCACACATTCTGGCATTTCGTTCAAATAAAAAGTCACCATACTTTTGACAACTGTCCACTCGAATCAATAAGCTTTCTTGACTTGTCAGCAAGCAATTATAGTGATGTAGAATCCGCAACCCCACAGACACAGCTTACATTAAGCGTCATATTGATTGGTTGGTTGGTTCCTCAACAGATTAGCGCAACCCAACCAGGGGGATAGGCCATAAATCGGACGGTGCCCTTGCTTGTTAAACCAATTGACTTCTTGGAGAAAAGTGTTTAGTTCATTAGGTAAAACAGGTAATAATTTAAAGTTGTAGGACTTTAAAAAAACTTTGAAAAAAGTGACATAATGAACGCAAACACACACAAAAAGAACGTCATGTATCATCACGTTTTGTGTTGTTCGATGGTTGGCATCATCGTTGTTCTTCTTGTTCTTCTTCTTGTCGTTATTCTTTTTGTTTTTGTTTATAGCCCTTTTCATCCAATTTTATTTTGTCACATTTACATTATAATTCCTTCTGATAACACACCCTGCACTTTCTTCGGGATCTTTGCCTGTTAGTCCACATTACTATAATGCGTTTAACAGAGAAAAAGAGCCCTCAATTTTACACCTATTTCCTTCTTTGTTTAGCTGTGGCTTATGACGATGATCAATTATGGCGGAACATTTGTAGTGCGCCTGAAGCAATCAATGACGCGGTCACTCGTTGCACAATCTGTATTGTGGAACTCTGTTATTTTAGTCTTCTACGAAGCCATATTACATTAATAGCATCGTATACATAGGCGTTATTGCCTGACCGACATGGAGCTTGTATAGGGCATATTTGTGAAGGAGCCTTGAGCACCAGCGCGGTTTTTTCGTAGAATACTCGAATGCTGTTCAGTGGGCCCCGTTGAAAGCCCATCCACTCCTAGAATATATTTTCCTATTTCGCACAACGGTGGTTACGAATACTGTGGCAGCGGCGGTGGATAACTACGGCACCAAAATTCGCTCTTGTAATGTCAAAGAAGCTTTCGCTATAACAAATATCAGTGTCTTGTGATGCAGGTTTAGTGTAGCTGCTGTTCAGGCTGAGGCTGTGTCTCGCACGAGGAGAGGAAAAGCGATTTTCACACTCGCTCATCACAAGCCACAAACACCGCCCCCACTCACCGGAGACATGGCCGAGAGAACAAAGTGACTGCTTGCCACTGACTCGGTAGGTGGTGAATGGAAGCAAAGAATAACAGCAGTATCTGTCGCACAGGTTGAAGCCATCGCTTGATCTTCAAAAGCGTGGTTATGAGCATTGAACCTTACCCGCTCTTAGATGTGCTCATAATTGGATGATGCCGCACCGCGGTAGTCTAGTGGCTAAAGTACGCAGATCCCGCGAAATATACGTGTCCTACTGACCCGCAGGTCTACGGGATCGAATCGTAGCTGCGGCGGCTGCATTTTCGATGGAGGTGAAAATGCAGCCCGTGTGCTCAGATTTAGGTGCACGTTAAAGACCCTCAGGTGGTCGCACTGAACCCAAATGCCCGTACCCTGCTCATATTAAGCAGATGGACTGGTTGTAGGGTGAACTCTCATGCGCACACAGGTGTGGCCTTTATGAAATGCCACTCTATTTTCTAGCACGCCCACTGGCTCTAATACTTCTTTATTCTCAGTTTGTGTTATAAGTTCGCGATATTATTATGAGGCGAGCCATATTGGCGAGCTCCGGAAATCTAGGCCACCTGGCATTCTTTATTGTGGACTGGCATCGCATAGTACCCGGGCCGCTACTGTTTCGCTCCATCAAAATGTGACCGCCGATGCGGGATCGATCTGGCGACCTTCAGGCCACCGGCCGAGCACTGTAACCACTTCAACACCGAGGCAGGCACTTACTTAAATGGTGAAGTCTTATGCTCCAATATCGCGTCAGCATTATCTGTGGAAAGGTATTACGGAACGATTTCTGACACTTACAATTTTCTAACGCTTTGGGAGGGGAGCGAGAATATAATGTAGAGAAAGGGGAGCCCCCTTTATTGGCCAAACACTGGGCCACGACTGCCTCAGCTCTTCGTAGCCTTCTTTCGTGCAACCCCAGCGCCCCCACAAATTGCACTTGAAGCATCATTTGCACCCCCCTTGAAAATCAGGCTACCGTATTCGGCAAGAAGCCCGCGCCCTCAAAATTCCCAGGGCAAGGCCACCACTTCAAGTTCTCCACTTAAATTAAAAGACTATATTACAGTGGTACATTTACTCCTATATTATTGATTTATAACCTACTTTGATGAAAGCAAAGGTCGATACACACAGGAACACTGACCTTTTTTTTGTTGTTGTTCAGTGCGTAAATAAAGGAAGACCGACGCCTAGAGACCGACTTTTGGTGGTGAACAGGAAAGGGGAGGTCGAACGTGGGAGGCGCATCAATTTGCATTGCATGTAATCTCTAGAGACAAGCACCGCACGACTCAGCGTGGGAGCGCAAGCACAAGGTCCATTAAAATTCATTACTGTCTGGCTCGGTGTTCTAAGCGGTGGCTGGCGTTAATGGACGGTGCGCGCCAAATTACCATGAGAAGGTGTATAATTCATACGCTTCTGATGCGGGCCCGCCAAGCAAAATGCCCCCCTCCCAGAAAAATTTTCGTGATGGTGTCTCGGGCCCTTTTTGTTTCTTTGTTAACTCTAACACGGGTTGCCCGCCTGCTGAAACGGCATCCGTGTTTATCCGTGACTTGAAAATACACTCTGTGTAACACGGATCGGACACGTTCATACATCAACCAGCGTGGCTTAGAAAGAATCATGGTTTCTTAGAGGCATGGCTTTTGCAAGGCCTAGTTAAGAATGCATAGAGTCTGGGAGTCCACGTAACTCAATCGACAGCTTCGAACTTCGAATTTAAGGACGAAGTCATAAGCACTGCACGTGTGCTATCCGACAGACATCAATAGACAGCCCACATACATTGTGGTTATAAGAGGGAAAAGAAGAGAAAAGTGAGCCTCGTAACTGTCTGCATCAGCGTGTGACACCTTAACAATAGTTGACAAGGGGTGGCGGTGAGGAGGGATTAAAAGGATATGATTAAAGGTATATGTATATATAGAGAGAGATGCGCTAGGACAGCGAGCGATGACATAAGAGAGATAGGAGAGATAGGATAGATGGAAACACGGTCACAGGAGTCCGAGAACGGGGCACCACTTGCGAGAGCTCTCGACTGGAGTGGCGTAGGTCTAATCCAGTCGGCCAGAGCTGCACTGACGTCATCGTAGGGGATCGGCGGCAGGAGTTGGCGTAGGATCAACTCAGTCGGCCAGAGCTGCGCTGTCGTCGGAGATCGCGAGGGCACAACCGGTCGGTACAAAATCCAGCGAGCAAGTCCTGCTAGACAGCCCGTTCAAGAGGTGTGCTCTCTGAGTGCTTACTATACACCGACAGCACGAAAATCCACTTTGCTCTTTAGAGTGGCGGCTATAAGACACTCTAATCAGAGTTCCGTAGATTGGCAGGAGATCGCATTCAAGAGCTGGCTACTGTACCCTTAATTTGTATAACACTCCAGCTGGTTGCTATTAAATTCATCGCTTCGGTATTGCGGTGAAACTGATTTTCATTAGCAAGCCTTTTTTGCTAAATCTTTGAAAAAAAAAACACAAGTGATAAAAAAATACAGCAGTCACTCTTTGCTCATTCCACAAAAACGTGCGTCCGTATGTGCTTCTTTCGCACATCTTCCCGAGGGTAATTTGTATAAGGCTGTTTCATTCTTAACGTAACCATGCAGATGTATTGCAGAATATCCGAATAAGCTTAATATGAAGAAACACTGCACAAAAGCGCTGAATAATTAAGTCAGTACGAGGCTGTAAAACGCAAATGTGTTCTATTAAGCGACCGAGCGCACTTCATATTGCAACAGCCGTGCGGATATTCTATTTATCTGCAGTTTAACTTCCCACAAAGAGCCATATGATTATGAGAGATCCCGTAGTGGAGGGCTCCAGAAATTTCGACCACCTGGGGTTTTTTACATGCTCCCGAATCTGAGCACACAAGTCTACCGCATTTTCGACTCTATCGGAAATGCAGCCTCCACTGCTGGGATTTGATCCTGCGACTTGCGGGTCAACAGCCCCGTGCCTTAACCAGGGCGGGGCTAGCCTTACAAATAAGCAGCCGGCAAATGGCAAAAAACATTCACATTAGCAGCGTGCGCTGGGCGAGTTCCCTAAGTGATTTAGTACAACCGAACTCGTCACAAAATAGATGAGATTGCCCCGGTGCCTTTACTACGAGGTAGACTCCCAGCAGCGAGAAGAAACTTGGGTGAAGTCTACGCAGCACTCATGACGAAAGCAGCCAGTGAGCAGTGAAAGAAAGAAAGAAAGAAAGAAAGAAGGAAAGAAGGAAGGAAAGAAAGAAAGAAAATAGAAAGAAAGAAAGAAAGAAAGAAAGAAAGAAACTATCACGATAGATTAGGCAGGGAGTAAGTAACAGCATTATTAAGCAGAATTTCCAAGTAATTGACTACCTGGCCAGTCCTGTAGACGATGCAATCAAGGCGATGATATCGTCAGCAAACCTAAGTGCGAAAGTGCTTTTGCTACTGCTTTGCATGCAATCTGTTTGTGCAGCTTGCATGAAGGGGCACAACATCAACTCCAATGGACCATCCTCGACCTTTAAGAACTGCGCCCATAAAAACGAAAAACTAAACGTGGCTGATTCTTTTGTCATAGCAATAGGTAAAACACGAAGGTCAGACGAGTCTTCACCGAGGTAGTTGATCGTTTATTATGCATTGTTCCGCCGCAAAGGCAAACGAATGAATGCTATAGCAAAGAATCGTAATGTCCCTCAAAGAATGGCAAGCAGCTCTAAACGTGCAGCTCACTGCTCAGGTAGAAAGGATGCATGCAAAGAACATACACAGGACGAGCGTGTACTACACTACTATCAAACCTCCATGCATCGAGCGCTCTGCTCAAATACAATTAACTCCCTAAACGGGTGCACAAGTTAACACACAAGGCGCGCACGCACTAACAACTCCCACATACTTCAATTCTTTGTGCGTGGCCAGCGTGCTCCTTTCGCAAACGCAGCCGCGGCAGCGAGCGAAGTGAAACTCCTGAGCAGTCTCTTCAACGAAAGCTTCAAGTAAAAGAACAAGCCGTACAAACCCCACCTATCAATAGAACAGCACAGGCGCTTTGCAAAGCGTGGGGCGACGACCTTTAATAAGTGCCCTCCACGGTCTTCGCGCCATCTCACCAGTGAAAGCTAGAACGCCTTGACGCAACGAAGTTGTGAGTACCATCAAAGTTAAATCGTGTATAATGAATAGCTGGCTGTTAGTAAGCTGAGAACGCACACATTAGGGCCGACTCGATTTGTGCCACGTGCTGAAGAGCGAGAAGCAGTAGGTTCGACTCCCGGATACGAAACTCTTTCTTGCAATTTTTTTCGTTGCCATCTTTCAGTGTATATTTTACCACGTCATATATTTCGTGGAAATACTTCAGTAGAGCCCTGGTAGATCTAGACATAAAAAATTGGCACATCCCATGTACAGTGGAAATCGATGATATGCGAAGCAAGAATGAGGAAGGTTGATTTTGTCGTATTAAAATCAGCGAAACGTTACGAGGCGGACGCAAATTATGCCATACGTGACTTCCATGTCATGATTATCATGTTTTCACTTAGTATTTGTGTTCGCCATTGATTCACGTCACGTGATACCAACTTTGGTATATGTGAAGCTAGGGAAACGGCCGTGAGCACGCTATGAGCGTGGCATGTCGCCATGTTTTACATGACACACATTTATTTATTTATTTATTTATTTATTTATTTATTTATTTATTTATTTATTTATTTACAGTACCTTACAGAGCACCTCGAGGGGCATTGTGTAAGGGGGGCGGTACAGATAATATGTTAGAAAAATATATATACATAATATCTCCACATACATGGGCAAATAATGAATATAATAGAAAATGCAGTTCAACTTATGAACATGTACGCAAAATACATACTAGAAAAGTGAGTTACAGTATGTGAAGGTGAAATACAAGAAAAACTATTATGACAGTAACTACAACCTAGCAATAGTGCAAAAACATCGGCAACAGTCCTATACACACTGATGATTACGAAGATGCGATAGAGCAGTTTTTGGTGCATAAGTATTTTTTAGAGTATGATAGAACTTTGTGTGGTCTTCTTCTGACGCGAGATCATCTGGCAAATCATTCCACAAACGAATAGCTCGTGGAAGAGCCGACTGGTAGAAAGCGTTAGTATTGCCGTACATGCGTGATGCCATGATTGTCATGTTCGGGCGTGTACCTTCATCGTCTATTCACGCCGTCTTATACGAAATTTGGTATGTGTGGAGCTACCGAAACAGCTGCGAGTGCGCTATGAGCATAGCATGTAGTCATGTTTTACAGGACAGGCATGTTATGACTATCATGTTTGGACGTGTCCTTTACTTTTGTCGTCTTTCCATGTCACGTGATACCAAATTTGATATATGTACAGCTAGCGAAACAGCCACGGGCACGCCATGAGCGTAGGATTAAGTCATGTTTTACATGACACGCACGTCATTATTATCATTTTTGGACGTGTCATATACCTTCGTCATTCATTCACATCCCGTAATACCAAACTTCGTACGTGTGAAGCTAGCGAAATAACCGCGAGTGCACCATGAGCATGGCGTGTAGTCATGACTTTCATCACATCCATGTCATGAGTTCCCCGTTACGGTCGGTCACTTATGTTCACCATGAAGTTTTGTCATACCATACCAGTTTTACAATGTCATGTGAACGAAACCACTGCATAGATAGATAGATAGATAGATAGATAGATAGATAGATAGATAGATAGATAGATAGATAGATAGATAGATAGATAGATAGATAGATAGATAGATAGATAGATAGATAGACAGACAGACAGACAGACAGATAGATAGATAGATAGATAGATAGATAGATAGATAGATAGATAGATAGATAGATAGATAGATAGATAGATAGATAGATAGATAGATAGATAGATAGATAGATAGATAGATAGATAGATAGATAGATAGATAGATAGATAGATAGATAGATAGATAGATAGATAGATAGATAGATAGATAGATAGATAGATAGATATGCTCAAAGTCGCTGAAGTTTGCTAAGAAGTGCTTCGCATTTAAAAGTGGAGAGTATGACAGCAATTTTTATGTACGACCTGTGAAGTGCTGAAGGGTCTTTTTTTTTTTTCACGGCGGAGTATTCTTACGGCTCACGTCGGTGTCAATCACATCCCACGTTTGGTAAACACAAGCTGGGCAGGCTGCACGTCTGGAACGCCAGCGAGCACTTGCCCGTGAACGCCAGAATTGCCGAAGGACTAAAGGCCTGACCACACATACCAGCTGCGGCGCGTCAAGGCAAGGCTACAGAACACCTATGTGCTACCATTTTGCGGGGCTTTCCGACGCGGCGCCGCGCTCTCTTCCTAGAGAAAGAGGGTGCGTGGTTAAAAGAAGCTGCCTGCCCACTCTCTTCATACAAAGAGGGCACGGCACCGCGTCAAAACTCCATGCGCTGACATGCTGCAACAAGGTTGGTGTGGTCAGGCCTTAATGCGTCAGTCCTAACGAGCGAAGCGACTGCAAAACTTCACCATCGGGAGTAACAGGCATAGAGTTTCACACAATATTACCTAGAGAGGAATCTGGCGCTGCGATCGTGTACCTCCGAGGAAATTATGGGAAGTACAGGCTTTGGATTGGAAAGGGTTAGCTAGCGGCTCACTTTTCTCTTCCTGTCTCTCTTAGAACCACTTGTTAGCGAACTGTCTAAGGACTTGTTTCTATAGTTTCAGTTTCGTTTTTCGCGCAGCGAGGGTTGTGGGCTGCGGTGAAAAAGCACTGAAGCAGCGCATTTGTCGTTCAAAGAGGCTAAAGACCACTAGGTCTAAAGTTTGCAGCGACGATAGAGCTTTACGAGTCGTATTTGACACTGTAAACGAAGCGTCGTCCACTCACCGCTGTGCATAGCTGTAGCGTCTCATGCCAGTGCAAGATATTGCATCGAGTTCATGTTTTTTTTCACAAACGCGTCTAGTCTCAACTCGTTTTAAATCGACTGTAAAACGACGAAGAAGCTAAGACACACCGACACGCTCCGCTGACTCAACTTCACAACAGAACCAGAGGTGCGCTGGGGGCAGACCACTTGGACAGACGCCCCTAGCATCGTAGTAGACGAAACGTTGAGTGTTTCTTACTTAATATTGTGCCGTTATTTCTATAAATAGATCATTCGTAATTTCGAAAGAAAAACAAACACGTTCGCTTTCAAGCATTGTAAAAAAATATTTCATTAAATCTTGATGCCAAATCTGGAACGGAATGGCAGAGCAATGCATACTCTGATGGTTAAATTTGCTCAGGTTTCACTTTTCCCACCTCGTCACAAAAGCTTTTTCCAATAAAGTTTGCATAGAAATAAAGCAAGTTTCAATGAAATGCAATTTCATATCACTTTGTTGTACAATAGGAAAAGGAGCGTCGCGAATCTCAAAAACGAAATCCATTCGAAGCGGATCCGAAGCCTGTACTTCCCATAATTCCCATGGCGGTACAAGCGCCGTTGAAGGAGCCCGTATAAATTCCCTAGAAGAAACAACTTGTTTCATCTAGGGACCTTTAGCCCGCATTTACACTAGCACCAGATTCCCCTCTAGGTAATATTGTATGAAACTATATGCGTACAGGAAACGTGCTGGGACAAGCAAACAGTATAAAAACATTAGAAAGTATATAACGAAATAGAAAACGCATATTTGCATAACAATCCAGATTTTCTCATAAAAAAACAACAGAAATGAATATAAGTATCCAGTGTTCCAACGAAACAAAGCTCATAAAAGCGAACATGCACCGCAAAACAACACAACTGAAGAGAAAACAGCAGATATTCCCAAGATATATATGAGGGAAACACAGGCGGATTGATTCTCTACAATTCGTGCAGCTGTCACTCTTTGGTTGAACATGTTCGAAACATATGTTGTCTGCGGTTAAGTACGGGACGGCCCACAGTGAAGTACCTCGTACTCTGAATTGTTAGCATTTCTTGGCGAACTTCGACGACCTTGAGCGTATCTATCTATCTATCTATCTATCTATCTATCTATCTATCTATCTATCTATCTGTCTGTCTATCTATCTATCTATCTATCTATCTATCTATCTATCTATCTGCCTACGACTTTTAGCTCACCTGGCCGTTTCGATAATGGCATCAATACCAAGCTCGATATGTCATAATGTGACCATATAAAAAACATGTTTGACTAGTCATAAAATGAAAATCATGACATGTGTGTCATGAAAGTCATGATTTAGATTTCATGGTCCTGCAGCTCTTGCGGTGGTTTCGTTCAGATGGTATGTTGAAAAACTGGTATGGTATGGCATGATTGCATGGCGAACACAGGCGACAGACCCTAACATGAAAATGATGATATGCGCGTCATGTAAAACATGATTACATGCTACGCTGATAGCGTGCTCGTGGGCATTTCGCACCTCCACATATACCAAATTTGGTATCAAGTGACATAAAAAGACGACGAAAATAAATGACATGTCCAAACATTGTAATCATGATATGCATGCCAAGTACAGCATGGCTACGTCCTGCACTTATAGCGTGCTCACGGTCTTTTCACTAGTTCCACATACACGAAAATTGACATAACGTGACGTGAACATACGACGAAGGTAAATGACTCTTCCAAACATTATAATCATGGCATGGAAATTATGTATTGCATGATTTACGTCCACTTTGTAACGTTATGCTCATTTGAAAGTAACATATCAATCTTCCTCAGTCATGATTCGCATATCATTGATTCCCGCAGTACGTGGGATCTGCACTTTTTTTATTTTACCAGTTTTTCATTCACTATCCAGAAGGCTGGCTTCAGAAGCGGTACTAAAACAAATGTTGGTGCGTTAATGGGTGTTCAACGGCTCTTCAATTGCTCTACGGGTAATACATTCTCTCGCGCTTCAGCGGCAAGACAAAATTTATCTGAGAACAACTGTGATGTAGTTGCTTGTCGTGTTTGGTTTTTTTTTTTTTTCAAGCAAAAATGATGACAGCTGCACCGACAGTTGACTAGAAAAAGGCAATAAATGATTAAGGGAAGACCATGACCACTACTACATTACACTACCCTTTCCTGATGCTCAACATGGTTTCTTAAGTATGCCAGTAATTCTAAAAGGGAAAAGGTGAGACCATAAAGTGTGCACAAAATTTAAGGAAATAAATATATATGTTGGTCCTTTGGCAAGTTGCCCCGCCGCGGTGGTCTGTAGTGGCTAAACGTACCCGGCTTCTGACGCGCAGATAGTGGGATCGAATCCCCACTGCGGCGGCTGGGTGTTAGATGGAGGCGAAAATGCTGTGAGCCCGTGTGCTCAGATTTGAGTGCAGGAACCTCCGGTGGTCGAAATATCCGGAGATCACCAATTCGGTGTCTCTCATAATCATATGGTGGTTTTGGGACGTTAAACCTCCGTATCATTATCATTTGGCAAGTTCTCACATGTCACACATACATCTCCCTTTAAATGTGCTTGTTAATTTTGTTTTAGAAATTAGCAACTTTCGGAACTCTTCTGAGAAAGTACAATGATCTCCAAAAGAAAGTTATAGTATATTTTAGGGGCGAAGCTTCTTAACGCGTGGGTCTGTACATCCTCCGATGTATGTAGTAGTAGGTGGCCAATGGTGGCACATACGTGCACTGGAGCTGGCATGTGCCACAGGGGATGCGAGATAAGAGATGGCCGTACTTGGAGTGTTCACTAGATGGAAGCACGGGCGGACGCATGGACGGACAGGTAGACAGACAAGCAGAAGGATGGACGGACGCACGAACGAATGGACAGACAGATGGATGGATTCATGGACGAACGCATGGACAGATGGATGGACAGAAGGATTGAGGATAGACGCAAGGATGGTCGCGCGGACGGACGGAAGCAAGAACGAACGGACGCACGGAAGCACGGATGGGCTGATGAACGCTTCGCCCCACACATCATCATTCACTTCGTGGATATGCTGTGATTTTTTTGTGCAGAGTCATATATATTGAAAGTCAGGGACCACAAGGATAACGTTACAGACAATCATATTTCTTTATAGTGTGCCCTCTGTTTCTGCTCTTATCACTCTTTCTCATAATTACACATGTATTATTTCTCCACGATAATTCACTGCTCCACGTCACAAAATATTCGGCAGATCCCACGTACCTGGAAATGACGTTATGCAAAGCATGCGGAGGGAAGGTGACCGTGTTGTAATTTTTTATTGAGTGACAGGTCATGAAATGACACTAAATATATGTACAAATGTTGCACGCACAGACATACGTTGAATAGTAGCAGATGTTTATATAACCAGTTGTTTGCACTTCAGCAACGATGTCAACTGGAACAAGCGTATTAACAACACCAGAAGCTGATATGAAGCGCTGATGCTCGCGGGGATGCTGGCCCTGGACACTGCGACATAAATTAACTTCAGCGCATGTCACCTAACCGCAATTGACGTTAAACCGATGTGACGGCTGTGAATGATCAAAAGAGTGTGTGTGATCAAAAGAGCACATATGTAATCTTTATAAAATTGAGTAGGCAGCACTGCAACCACTATTGACGTTTCACGAAGGTTAGCGTCTATTTGAAAAGTCGTTCCGAGCCCTGGCATATCTCTGTGGTAAAACGCTTTACTGCCACGCAGAATGCTTGGGTTCTATTCCAGCTGGGACCCTGACATTTATTCTTTGCATTCGTCGGGTGGACGCTAGCGATGCCGGCTATTTCTCAACGCTCGCGCGTCAAAATTGCCCATGTGTGTTCTCGTCGTTCCTGGGTAAATATTAAGTGTCAATCTACCGGGGTACGCATATAGCAGCGGCACATATGCCCCCCCCCCCCACCCGTGGGTAAGTGCCACGGTCTGGGGGGAAGTGTTTGACGACGTACGTGACGATATTGTCAAATAATTTATGTCTTGACCAGCTAGTCATATTCGTCAAACCATCTTACCCTCCCACACTAATTTTGGATCACGCCAAGTTAAGGGGGTGATTACAAGAGCACCCAAACGTAAGCGGCTAGAAAGATAGATACACTGAAAGTCGCCGAAGTTCATTAGGAAATGCTTCGCATTTAATAAAGCAAACCTATTGAGATCTTCGCAGCAACGCTGTTGAAAGCGCGAACCTTCCAACATTATTTAGAATTGTGAGATCCCAGACGCACGCAAGGTCTGTGCAGCGCACAGGAAGAGATGAATATCGCTCGGCGTATTGAATAAAGCGAGACAACTAATCCGAAAAAAAAATAATGTTTGAAACAAATGAGGCATCGCAAACGCGATTGCAAAATTGCGGTGAAATTCGGGTCAATTCCACTGGCCATGCCAGATTGCATCGTTATCAATTTCGGTAATGATGGTTTCGGGTGGAAGCGAAGATGCGCCGCCAAGGGGCGCTGACGGGAATCCGGTGCGACGGTGATCTCTCTGCAAATCTGTTCCCGCCTCCTCAATTCCTCTACCCCGTCTCGCTGTGATATCTCTCATTGTTTTTTTCGCTGTGACCTGGAAACACGCCTAGCTGACAGAGCACCCCAAAATCACATCCTAACAATGCATCACGGAGTTTGTTTCGAAAGTCAGCACATGCAGAAATCGTTTCCATAGACTTGTTCATGATTACCCTTCAGGGTGACGTGGTGGGGAATTTGTGTCGGCGATCTGCTCCTTATTATGTCAATGTATATTGTATAATTTGTGGCCACTTTCTAAAAAACATGTGAAAAAGGGGGCTAACCTTCCCTGCCTCTTTTTTGTTCGGACGTTTATGATCGGACTTATGACATGTGTGGTCGGTAACAAGAAAGATGAGACATGGCGCAG
The DNA here is from genome assembly GCF_043290135.1 of Rhipicephalus microplus. Taxonomy (NCBI): domain Eukaryota; kingdom Metazoa; phylum Arthropoda; class Arachnida; order Ixodida; family Ixodidae; genus Rhipicephalus; species Rhipicephalus microplus. Next base: position 8,306,081 of record NW_027464600.1, on the reverse strand, counting down.
AAGCCGCGGAGCACGAAAGTCTGGGATGGAGGGGGATAGTGTCGCCATTAAAGGAACTGTTTCGTCACACGGGTCCATCGACTCCAGCAATTTCTGGTACTGATTGCGCCATCGGCGACCCGACACCATGTACCGCAAATATAAAGCTTATAGGCGCCACGCAGCAAGCACGAATGATCTGTTGACTCCGAAGTTCCAATATGAAAAGATGAACGTCCAACTGGGCAGTTACTTTTGCTTTTCTTTTTTGTTATTTGTCCATACTTGGTCATCGAATGATGTCGTTGGCATTAACTGCGGTTCGCGGAGTTAAGTGATGTTGCCTCACAATGAATCTTCCTCGCCCTAACTTATAAGGCGGCATGAGCTAGAGTTGCTTAACCGAGTAAACAATTTTTTAAAAGTTTGTTGTGTCCAACAAGACAGTGTTAAAAAGACTTATATAGCGGAAAACATTCTCCTGCGTTTTTCCGAGGTGACTAAACTGACCCATCTAAACCACTGTTCTGCTCGTGCTGTTACGTTAAGAGAAAAGTTGAGCTTGGCATCTCCTGTGTCTAAATGCGCAGAAAAACTGAGACGAATGTTCTTTGAAAATATTGAATGGACCATATATAGTGTGCTGCGCCTAAAAGGAGCGTTTAAAAGCAGAATAGTTGCCATATCAGGTGAGTTGTTCGCTTCTTGCAGCTATCCTAGAATTAAAGCAAAGAAATGTCTAACCTAAATAATTTAGAAGACGGTGAGTATGACGTTTGAAGCACAAATTCAGCAATAATATATCTGTTACAATTTAATTGGCTACATGGTATAACACATAAAAAAAACGTACTTCGTTATCATTTGGCACTTTTAAAATCCCTCAAGATAATATGCATTTCACTGTGTTCGTGCGAACAAGTAGACACAAAAAAAACGACACATGCTTTGCCCCTAAGCGAATCATCACGAGTGGGCATCACGAGATTTGTTCTTACCGCAAGTCATCGGTGACAATGCCCACTCGCGCATGTAAATGGGGGACATCGTGTGTGTACGTTTGTAGAATGTTTTTGCCTGGTCACGTAAGAAGCGGAGGCGCAAAGTCTGCCCCATACATTGACTTAAGGAGGGGGGGGGGGGGCGCTGCAATGAGCCTCCCTCTAGTGAAGGAGAAACATGCGTAGCCTAGGCGTAAATCTACCCCATCCCTTTGAATATACCGAAGACCGCGTAGCGGCTGTAGTGTACTCAATACCACTTTGCCCACTTAAACTTCAATACAAGAAGCGTGACAGCGTCTCGGTTAATGTCAGTGTGACAGACGTTGCAAAATCGAACGGGCATCTGATGTTAAAAAACCGGAATCATGGAAGAGTAAGCAATTTTAAAGTGGCAAGGCCTGTCACACCGAAATATTTTTACGAAGTGGAACTAAAAAGGAATGAACCTTAGCTTATCTTTGTTTACGTCTTAGTAAAAAGCTTCCGCAGGTAAAAACTCACAGCATATCTACGGAGTGAATAATGATGAGTGGGGCGAAGCTTCGGAGGTTTTCATCGGTAAACCATTCGTGTTTCCAGCGAACGGAAGAGTACTGAAAAAAAAATGAAAGACTGATGCGACTCACATTTCATTAAATGAGAGATGCGTGCACCAAGCATGAACACTTATTCAAAACTAAAGGGCCCGCGTTTTCATGAGCTTTCACTATCTCATGCGTTCGGCGGTTTCGCGCACACTGTGATCACAGTGTGACACATCTGTACACTGTTTATTTCTTTTTTTCTTGCTCTACACTGTGATGATGAACCCTCATCCTCCATAATTACTACGCAGTAGCGTGACACTTCATGATTGATATGTCGGGTTTAACGTCGTCTCAAAACCACCATATGATTATGAGGACGCCGTGGAGGGCTCCGTAAATTTCGACCACCTGGGGTTTTTTTAACGTGCCCCGAAATCTGAGCACATGGGCCAACAGCATTGTCGCCTTCATCGAAATTGCAGCCGCCGCCGTCGGGATTCGACACCAAGACCTGCGGGTCAGCAGCCGAGTACCTTAGCCACTAGACCACCGCTGCCTGGCAGCGTGACGCGTCAAGGAAAGAAAATACGCATATACAGCTTTATATTTGTGTTCTTCTCACTTCTTGTTATATTGCACCACGCCGTATTAATTATGAATCTCAACCAAGTAGCATGGTATAACGTGCCGTAGTAATCTCTCCAGCTTCCGCATGAGACCACATTCCCCAGTATAGAAGAAAAAATAGCCCGCTATGCTCCGTATAACGTAGCACACCGTTTGCCCCCTTCTAGTCAACTTACCAGCAATTCCCTTTCCTCTGTTTTGGGCTTTTCGTACACATAGCCTTAGTGAACATCCAACTGGCCAGTAAGCTATAGTAAATTGACGCGTGATTCATATTTGCAACTGGTGTTCGTAGAGTTCCTTCAATCATGAATGAAAGGCTCTCTTTTAAACAGGTTCTTGGAGTACGTGATTCAATTTTACAACTGTCAAGGATTCCAAACACGGTGCCTATAGCATGAGCCTACCTTAAGAAAGTCCAGCGCAATTCGAAAATCATGAACTTGCGTTTATGAAAAAAAGAAAAAAGAATGGGAGCGTTGATAGACGGATCAATGGATGAAAAAACTTTATTGAGGTCCTGAAGGATTCCACGGGCGTTGTATGGGGAGAGGATCGCGGGCCGTTCCCACGTAGGGACGGCGACACTTCTGGACAGCCTCGGGTATTTGCAGGAGGACCGAACTCTTGAACTCAAAATGAAGGTCATTTTCAAAAAAAAAATTCTTCAGCTTTTCCCTGTGAAGAGGGGCACCTCCGCAGCACTTCGCTATTGAAAGAGCAATTTAATGGACACATAGAGCGGCCTGCGAACCTAGCCCTATAAAACGCGGGTGAATCCTTCAGGACCCCAATAAAAAATTTTCATCCATTCATCCATAAAGAGAAAGTGTCGAAACTCAGTCGCCTGGCTGACAACGACATCTTCTTCTATGTCACAATTTTTAGTCAATCTTTTCAAGGAAGAATAGCTGCCACCAACCAATACTACCTTATGACAATGTAAAGCAAGTTAAATAACTGAATCATCCATTTCAAAATTTAATTTTGTTCCTGCTATCCGTGTATCCTATGTTTTTGCTGACCCGCAGGGCGCGGGTTCGAATCCCGGCTGCGGCGGCTGCATTTCCGATGGAGGCGGAAATGTTGTAGGCCCGTGTGCTCAGATTTGGGCGCACGTTAAAGAACCCCAGGTGGTCTAAATTTCCGGAGCCCTCCACTACGGCGTCTCTCATAATCATATGGTGGTTTTGGGACGTTAAACCCCACATATCAATCAATCAAATCATCGTGTATCCTATGTTTTGAGAAATGCGTGGTGGCATGAGAGTCGGTCGCGACGCTGACGGGAATTTTTCCCATCAGGTTTCTTTTCAATCTACAAAAGCAAAATAAAGGCTCACACGTGCCAGCCCAAAGCCTGCGCGTGAGCCAGTTGTCAGAAGAACGAAGTTGAATGAATGAAAAGGGGGAAAGAGAAGCGCCCATAAGAAGCGAAAAACGTGGCATAAGAAAACAAAATCAAGAAGTAGCGATAGCCTTGATTCATTTTCTATGGGCAAATACATCTATGTTGATAGAAGAGACAAGAGGAAGATTGGGTGGCCATACCGTTGCGGCTGAGCCACCGCAGACATTTGGCCCTCATCATCAGACGCCGGATCGGCATCACAGACAGCCGCCGGTGGTCGAGAGTTCTTTCGGGGTGTTGTGGCAGATGGCGATGTTATCGAACATATCACTCCACCCAGTCGCAATTTCCCATCCCCAACGTCCGTCGTAGAATTCGCCCCGTGCTTTTCTCGGTGTACTAAGCTTAGGCTGTCCCACCACTGTGGCCGGATGACGGAGAAAAGCTAAATAAAGCACCGACTCTTGACTAAATTCTAACGAAAAGAGGCTAAGAAGGACCATGAGTACGCAGTCATATAAAGTGAAAGTAATCTGAACCAAGTGGCCTGGTGCAAAAACATAGGCATTAACGATGATGATGAGCCAGCCATCGGGCAACCCTGCCCACTTCTATCTATCTATCTATCTATCTATCTATCTATCTATCTATCTATCTATCTATCTATCTATCTATCTATCTATCTATCTATCTATCTATCTATCAACGCAGATGTGAAAATTAAGTTAGGCAAATGTGAAATTAAATAACAAATTAGTGCTTGAGAACTGCTACATTAAATAGTTTGTCTAGTATCCCTCACCCGCATTCTTCCTTACTGTCATTGAATATCTCGGTGTTCAAAATGCGCAAATCATTGACCGTATACTTGACAGTAGTTTCTATACAGTTCAACGCTCAAGCATATTGTCGAACGCCTCCAAGGTTACCCTCAATACTCGAACCCTTTTGATGTCCCATACGTAGCCGTCTTCGCCAAGAATGAAGGCATACGCGGGAAAACTGTTCGGCATAGACGAGAAGAAGACAACTGCAAAACGCAAGAACCCTCTTGCGACCCCTTCGATCACGCGTGACCTTTGATGCTGCACCACTATCATAGCCTCTTCGGGACATTGTTAATCAAGCCTCCCCGTTTCGTACCAACGCCCTTGTAGGCACTCGCTCTCCCCATCCATGTATATAAGCGTGTTCGCCGCCGACGTTTTGAGCGCACGTCACATCGTAGACAACAAACCAGCGCCGCCCGTCTATACAGGCACCATCTCGCACCTTCTCTCTATGCCTCTAAGAGATGCTTCGGCGAGGTAATATTGCTCGCGTTGACAACTTCGTACAGTGGGCGTTCAAGCCCGACCTGCTCTAATTAACAAACTTCGCGATGATCACGGCTCGCCTTGGCAGGCAGTTCACTATGCTATGACTTACGCGAGAGGCAGAATTATGGTTGACGTCATTAATTAGAGAGTTTAGGAGAACGCTACTGTTTATTCATCGATTTTTCTCTTAGCCATAACTTAGTATAGACCAATTAAAGAAGGCGGCTTCGTGAGCGTGCCTGTTGCCATCGATACATGGAATGCATGAACTGCCTGTTCCATAACGAAGTTCCGTGTTCTTGGTCAGTTGCCCAGCAGTGTTTTGTGGGGCCAGTTGGTCACACATGGTAAAAGTTAAAATCAGCACAAACTAGAAGAGACGAAGTACGTCAGTCATTTCTTCGTACTTCACCTCTTCTAGTTTCCGCTGTTTTTACCTTTTACTTTGTCGCTTCCTCTATTGATCCTTTCACTGCGTAGGCAAGGAAGCGCTCACCGCATTCTCTTTTAAACGAGCATTTGGCTTTAATAAATGTACCCGAACGAAAGAACGCGGTCTAATTTTCTCATTCAAAGGTCAAATAGAACTGTCCAATTAAAATTTGCTTCATTCTTTTTTTCGTAAAATTTATAGTAGAAAGCTTGGCTGAACGTAAGATTAAAGTAAAGCATGAACAAATTAAACCACCCGGGTGTGCATCCCATTATTATTGTCATCGACAATTGATATTTCCAGGGAGCAAAAACTTTTTTTTCTCTTTTGACTGGTCATAAATGTGCCTGGTTTTTGCTTGAAAATAAAGAGCATTGATCAAAAAGTGTCGTGATTCCGATAGACACACAAAAGATAACGTCGGCTGCAACTCCCGGGTGCGTCTGCCCGTGCGCACAACGACAGCAGCGGTGACGCATCTGTCACTCCACTGAGAAAATCCGAGCGACGGGAGTGTGACGGCACGTAACGATGACGTCATAGGCGTGCCCAGTGTTCCCCATCGAAGGGGGGGGGGGCGTTCAATGTTAGCCGCGGCGCTCCCTCCCTATTATATCAATGTATGGGGCTAACTTGACGCCCGGCCCCTTTATATGAAAAGGGGAGGGGGGCGCCTCCTGCACACGCCAATGCCCACGCCTACGGATGACGTCGTTTAGCATGCAGCCAAATCAATCGCGTGCGGCAAGACGTGCATATCAAAAACATCGTTTACGCAGTTTCCCGTATCGGATCACGGCGTTACGTTTTTTTTTTTCAGAGTGAATCGTGAATCACATTTTTCTGAAATGCTCATATGCAACTTTCAAAGCCACCATGGTCCCGCATACGGGTTAGGCCTAGCGCGCTTGGGCCACTTTTGAACAAGAACACTACTTGAATACTTTTCGACGCACCATGAAATCTGTGCCAAAGAACACCGTGTGCATTCCTGCGGGATGTAGCATGCAGAGGCCACTAGCAGAATGAAACCAAACTTGAAGAAATAATACTTGTAAACAGTTGACTAGAAATCACTATCCGATCCGAAGCACGTATTTGCTATAGACGGTTTTCCGCAGCGGCGAACGGGCGCTGCCATGTTTGAAAACGTGATCTAAGGGCCTTCTCCTTTTTACTTCTTCACCGTTATACTGTTATATAAGAGGAGAAGGAGGAAAGAAGTAAGCGGAAGGACAGGTAGGTTAGCCAGTTTTCAAAGCGACTGGCTACCCTGTGCTGGAGAAGAGGGCACAGGAAATAAAAGGTGATAGAAAACAGATGTTCCAAAGAGAGAGAAAAAAGAAAAAGATAGCGATAGAGGAAAAGCGAAATTAAAGAGAACACGACACTAAAGTCTGCCTCTGAGGCCATTTGTCCGCAAAAAACCTACTAAAGCTTTCAAAGCCTTCTAGACCGAGAATGAACTCGGCCGATGAAGCAGAGTTCTTTGTTCCGACAAAGGTCGACCATCTAGTCTTATATAGCTTCGATAAGTTCTTCTCTTGGCGCGTTGAAATGGGTACAATCGCACAGAAGACAGACAATAATTTCTTCACAGCTTCAGTTATTGCCTGTAGAAGTGCTGGTCAATCAATCAAAAAAGGAATATGCGTCCGTGAATACAACTCCAAGCCACAGACGGCACTGAAGTGTCTCCTCAGCTCGAGGCATTCCTGTGGGAAAGGCTTGAGATCGGGATCGAAGTTATGTAAGCGAGCGTTTACGAATTCCATCGAGTTCCACTGTGCCAGTGTGAGGTCACGTGCGAGCGAATGAAGCCTTGTAGCTGCGTCGGTTCTTGAAAACGGAATGGCTGTGTATTGCGTACCATCATGTGCAGATCTAATGGCCTCCTCTGTGCAGTCGTTGCCATATGTACCGCAACGACCTGGTAACTACTCATACGCTATTATGTGTTATTTCTCGATTGTTTGGTAGTGAAGAAGCCTTATATCGGCTACTAAGTGCTCTTTAGGTCCATGACAAATGGGTAACATGAGACATTGAAAAGCTGCTTTTGAGTAGGAGATGGACCAAGCTTGCGAAGGTTCTCCAACAAAAAACACCAGTGCTGCACGTATGGCAGTGAGCTCTGCAGCCTTCGATGAGGTCAGATACGATGTCTTGAATTTAATTGTAACGTACTTCGTGGGAATAACCACCACTCTGCTGAGCACTGCTGAGCTTACTGAAGAAACAGAACCATCAGTGTAACTGTAAATGCGTCCATTGCGCTGCTCGTGCAGGAACAATAGTGTGGCCTGTTTCAGGGCCAGATGTTGCGACTGTTTAAGAGTAATCGATTCAGTGCACCTAGACGAGCGGTATAAGATAGTGTTGATAGAAGATCGTTATCGAAGGAAACCGTTCTTGGAATTCTCACTCATAAGTCATCACGTCAGTGTGGGACGTGACACCAACACGGTGGTTTCCATCGTGTTTCTTAAGCGCAAAAAAAAATGCGATGCAACTCAATATCGAAATGAGCAACAGACACAATATAAATTATCAGTACATGGACCAGTTCACGTTGTTCCCGTGTAGTCTTTTTGCTACTTATTCGTGCCGGAAAAGCTCGGGTACTTAGTTTTAAAGTGTAACAAAAAGGAGATACTTACTAACCCAAGTTAACATTGTCACCAAGATCAAGCGGCCAGTTCAAACCTCTGATTTATCTCTAAGTGGTCGTTCAGAAGGTATACTTATATAAGCGCATCTGAACAGACGTATGCCTGCAGAGTATTCAACTAAACAGGCCTTACCAGATGCACTTTAAAGGGAGATTTTTAATCGAAAACAAGGAGGAAAAATCGTGAGATCGTTGGCAGCCTGAACATATGGCAAGGGCCTAGCGACTATCACGCCCAGTTCATAGAGATGGTGACACTGTTCTAAACCAGCCACCAAAAGTTCTACTTTTATCCAGAAAGCAAATTAACAACAACCAAAAAGAATATGAGGAGACTTACCTCTTTTTTCCCCTTCTCAAGTTCCAGACAAGTGGTGAATAGAAGGGCTCCACCATTGCGCTTGACACCTCGGTGAAGCGATAGCCCGCAGGCGGTAGGCATTTTCCAGCTTGATATATCGTGCACCGACGGGCGTTGTACATCACAGGCTTTTTCTTAAACGTATCGCTCCATCCCTTCACATGATGCAGCGGACAGAAAAAAAGAATAATAGCATACTTCCAGCGTACACCCGTACTCCGGTCCTATATCGGTATGGTTGGCTTACATTTCGCTCGACACAGCGCACGTCGCAGAGCCTGCCATTCTTGCGGGAGTACGAAATGGTTAAGTAAAGGGCTTACGTTTCATAATGAGATCACGAAGAACATAAAAAAGGAGGCTACCCTCACCAGGAGGCGCCAGATAAAGAGACGCTCATCTTCCGGTTTCCGCGACGTCTGCTGCGAAGCATAACTTAAGCAGACGATTGGTAAAACTGTCGGAAGCAGGAAACATGAAGCGCTGCGGGGATAATAAAAAAACAACAATAAATAATGAAAAACAGAGAAAGTAAGCAAAAAAAATCTGTCGTAGCTGGGCTGTTCAACGAGTGACAGACGCTCGCGCAAAGCACGACATCTGCTTCCAGACGTTCCTCGCAGTGCTTATCAGTTTCCCTGTCTCAACATTGGCTTGACGCATTTCGTCTTACATTTCAATATATCTTTTTTAAAGATGATAGTCTTTCTTGGGGACCTTCGACGCAGAAATTTTGATCTGTCTGCCTGTATATCTGTCTGTCTGTACATTTCTCTGTTTGTCTGCCTTTAACGCTACCCTAAACGGCACCAAAGTGTCCAAACGATACTCCAAACGGCCGACCCATCCGCAGCGCCCACCAATATTGCTCAAGATTCAGCGTTCATACTTGTGCGATTGTCAATTTTTCTATACGATTGCTTCCCATTGCAAAAACTGGTGCTTTTGGCTGTCTATAATTTAGAATAGGTTTTTTTTTCGACCTTTGCCTCGTAAGAACTCGGGGTATAGTTGTTGCCTCCGTATCGGCTGCTGTCGTTTCTTATAGTTATTCTGTCACCGCCAGCGGGAAATTCAGAAAAGAACACGTTGTTCGAGATGTTGCGAGAAGCATGCGACAAACTAAGACTGCCTGATTTTCTAGACGGCCAGAGGAGAATTGCTTAATGTTACACTACCACCACCACCACCACCACCACCACTACTACTACTACTACTACTACTACTACTACTACTACTACTACTACTACTACTACTACTACTAATAATAATAATAATAATAATAATAATAATAATAATAATAATAATAATAATAATAATAATAATAATAATAATAGTTTTTATTGTTTCACGTCTCATAAGCGCCATATGAGTATGAAGAACACCATTGTGAAGGGCTCCGGAAGTTCCAAATATCTGGTGTTCATAACATGCACTGACATGACGCAGTACATGTGCCTCTATCGTTTCCCATCTATCGAAATTCAACCGCCGTGACCGGGATCAAATCCACAACTTTAGGGACAACAGCTGTGCAGCCTAGCTTTTCTGCCTTTTTACTTTACTGCCTAGGCAGATAATTTGTACCCTTTGAAAAAGTGGGTAATGGGCAAAAGACAGTGTAGATTGTTTTAATTTAAGCCACAAGATATGGGTTGGGGGGAGTATTTGAAAGTTATTCTACAAATAAGCCCCGCCAAAGCCATCATGCTCAAACTCGGGTAAACTAACGCACTTGCACTCGCAAAAACGAACCCAAAGACTCAGAATAAGCTTTCTCCGGTAACTGAACGCACAAATACGCACGCTTGAAATCAATCAAATGTGTGATCGGTGATGCAGTACAAACAAAAGAAAACCCCGGCCTCCACGAAACATCACCGGACGCCTCATCTCATTTCCATGCAAATGGACTCGACTCACCACGAGACTGAGTCATTCGCCCTTGCACAGTTTTAGCATCACTATTCGTTTGAAGCCAGCCTGACACGCGCAGAGAACGTAATGAAATTAAACTGAACAAAATGCGAAGTCCTGCGTTTAATGAGTGTCTTATACAAATCGGGTTACTTCTTGCTGCCTGAAACACTTGCTCAGTATTAAGGAGAAGTGGTTTTCAGATTTGTATGCATACTAAATTAGGCGCGGCTTGCACCGCGTTGTGCTTCTACGCTCCCATTCACTATCGTTTTATCTCAACTGTAAACTGCTCCAGCTTGAAAGTTACGATAACTCCTTCACATTTATTTATCCCTCATGTAGCACTACTACTTTTGTTATTTCGGCTGCTGAACCGAAGGTCGTGGGTTTGACCCCGGCCATGGCGGTCGCCTATAGAAGGAGGCGAAATGGCAGAAGTTCGTATTCTATGCGATGTCAGTACAGGTTGAAGAACTACAGGTGGTACGAATTTCCTGAGGCCTCTACTACGGCGTCTCTCATGATATCGCAGTTTTTTGAACGTATAACAGCAGATATTATTATTACTACTTTTCTTATGAACATCAATCAACGAGCACACAGACTAGTTTGGAGAGCTCATATTGAAATTTGGTGCGTGCGTATTAAGATCGTAAGCTTTTAACTGGTTTTCCGTACGCTAAAACGCGACACACCATTATGCTTTTTATCCTCTTCTTTTTACTCGATTGTTTCCCGATTTCGCAGTGCCACATCAGCCCGTTTTTTTTTTTAATTACAAAAACTGAGAAAAATTTAGGGCAGTGTATAGGCGACATTTTACGCAGTTCCTCCCGTTATAACGGCATACTACCTTTACTACTGGTGAATTAGGCCGGAAAATTCAGTATGTATCGTAAGAAAGGTCGTGTCATTATCACTTTGTAACAACAACGTCAAATTCACATAGGATGGTTGTCGAAGCATCGACTAGGAGATAGCACCTGTTGGAAGAATGGTAAATTCAAGACAAAAACCCCTCTTAACCTTTGAACTCGGAGGCCTTCAAGAGCCTTTTCATTTATTAGGTAAGTACTTGTTTCGTACGTACGCATTTAGAGCATGTTTTTGTAGTCTACGGTGCTAATAAATGCAACGCATTTCTTTGCGTACTGCAGGCACTTTGCGCGAATATCTATCTATCTATCTATCTATCTATCTATCTATCTATCTATCTATCTATCTATCTATCTATCTATCTATCTATCTATCTATCTATCTATCTATCTATCTATATATCTATCTATCTGGCACATACCCACTGGTGGGTACGTGCCACTAGCACCTGGGTATGTGCCACAGGTGATTCTCACTTTATATCCAACCAGAAACGGTGAGGACACGCATAAGTATTTTTTAAGCGTGAGCATTAAGAAAAATCTCACATCAGCAGCGTTGACCCGATCATTGCAAATAATAAATATAAGGGTTCCAGTAGAAATCAAACCCCTGCATTCTGCGTGGCAATCAAGTATTCTGCGCCAGCACCACGCCAGGTCTCAGAATAACTTTTCAAATAGACCAGAACGCTCATAAAACGTCAATTCTGGTTGGAGTGCTGGCTATCCAGTGTTATCAGCATTACATATGTATACGCAAAATACAGACGTCACGTCGGGTTAACGTCAGGTGCAGTTAGGCGTAATCCACTGAATTTGATTTATGTAGCAGTGTCTAGGGCTACCTCGCTTCGTATCAGCCAGCCGCTTCTCGTGTTGCTAATATTCATCTTGATGTTGACGTCGTTACGCAACTGTAAACAGGTTATATGAAACATATGTGGCTGTCTAACGTATGTCTTGCGTGCACTTGTACGTATCCTCAGCGCCGCTTCGCGACAATGCGCTCAATACGAAAACACAGTCACCTTCCATGCACATGCTTCGCATAACATGGGTTCCCGAGGTGCGAGGGATCTACCAAGTTTTTTTTTCTTTCTTTTTACATGTCACTCAAAATGTTTCCTGTAGTTTCTTTAATACTTCGTAATACGTTCCTTTACGTTTGCTCTTTCATGAAGTTTCGAACCAATGCATTTATACCCCCCCCCCCCCCCGAATTCATTCTTCAATCCATCCGCCAATCTTTCTACCCATACTCACGCTTTACATGCTCGTCTGTCTTTCGACTTTTTTCTATATCTATCTTTCAATCTATCTGCTTGTCAGACCTTTTTTTTTTGTCAGTACAGCCACCCATCACTCATATCCCCTCTGTTCTAACATGATATCATTACAAGAAACGTTGACAGCGCTGAATACGGCATCTATTACTCTTAAATTTTTTTTCTAGTATAAACAAAGTGGAATAAACATGCTGAATCGGGAGGGAAGCACACACAGAGAGGTAAGACAAGGAGGATAACCACAAGGACTTCTGATTGACTACCCCACTCTGGGAGATAAGCGAAGGGGAATAGAAAAATGAGAAAGAGAGAAGGTAGTGAATTAAGATACTGAGTGGAAATGTGAGAGAAGCAGTGAATTCATGACAGCGCACAGACCTCCACTTGAAAAGGACCCACAAAATTATAACACAGTTCGCCACCTTGATACTTGCTAAAGCTGAGCCTGCAGCTCCTCCACTTGACATTTTTGATCACCAAGCTATTTTTCCTTGCTATTGTAGCACCAATATTTTTAATTCAGCTATATTATGTGCGTCGGCATTCAACCAAAGCTGTTAAAATGACGTGCTAAGTTACCAAGCGTGACATTTTAACAGCGAACAAAAGAAAAAAGGCTGTACCACTGGAAGTGACTTCACAGCTATAGTAGTCAGCCGTGCAGTCCAATGCACCCACTGCGCGAAAATGCGTCAGGGTTACACTTATGAAGCGGGCCGTCATTGCCAGTTCCGCGTCCACGCACGAACTTTGCGACTCTCGCAATACTACAGAAACGAGCATATATCCCATGCGACCATGCTACGGTGTACTTTGCGGCGTATCTTTCCTTGCTTTGTTTGTTCGTTTCACTTCTCTCGTTCTCTCTCACTTTTCTTTTTCAAGCGAAGTTTGTGTTGTCCACTACTTGAGTGGCAAAAAAAAAAAAAACTCTTGGTGCCCTCGAGGACAAACAAATGGGACCATCGAAGGTTCCTCGGTCAGAGGTGTAATTTGAGTACGCTTTTTTATTTCTATCCTTGGCTAGTAGGTGATCAGCCATTTCTCATATGGCAACTTGATCTTTTATCGGGGTTATCACAGCAACTTATCATTTCACAATTCCTTGTTGCTTGGATATGTGCGCACAACTTTCGTTGTTGCCTGTACCAACTGAAGTGTTGCGCCGCAAAAAAGTCGGGTGATGATCAGCATTGAGGAAGCAAACAGTAAGGAAGGCGTGATAGGCAATAAGTAAAGATAGATAGATAGATAGATAGATAGATAGATAGATAGATAGATAGATAGATAGATAGATAGATAGATAGATAGATAGATAGATAGATAGATAGATAGATAGATAGATAGATTGATAGATTGATTGATAGATTGATAGATAGATAGATAGATAGATAGATAGATAGATAGATAGATAGATAGATAGATAGATAGATAGATAGATAGATAGATAGATAGATAGATAGATAGATAGATAGATAGATAGATAGATAGATAGATAGATAGATAGATAGATCATCCAAGTTAACTCATGTACGTTGGGACACCTTAAGAAAGTGCTCCAAACCTTGATGATGCTTCGTTTCACAGACAGCTTTCCTTTGAGGATTGCGCTCAGTAAAATTTGCAATACAGTGGAAACGTTCATGTCGTAATATTTCTTCCAGGAAAAGGAAAAAAAAATAGAGAAGTAAAGGGGCAGATTGCGCCGTGCTATAAAGTTGAAATGTCGGTGCCATCTGCTCACTTATTCCTTTTCAACGTACCTGCGGGGAGCAGCATGCAACGCAGATAAGCATGGACAACGTGAAATGAAAGCGAAATAAATAAACGCAGTGTTGCACCATCGCGCACCTGTCTGCCAGATTTCTTGTGCTTGTTTTCAGTTATGTGTTTGTATTTATAGCTTTGGTTCCCTTTAGTGACAACTCAGATACCGAGATTTGTGGCTTATCCGGCTGCTAAATTGTTTCTGGAAAATGTTTCGCAATGCCGTAGTGGCGTGAGCTGAGCCGCTGAAGTATCGATTTCTAGGCCGGGCTGCCTGTTTACTGGCGTTGTGTTGGAGATATCTTATTTTTTTTCTCTTCTGAACCCTTGCGCGGTATAACAGCTCAGCCGTTTCACAACGTAAGACGTTGCAGGCTTGGAAAGCCTAGATAAGGAAAGAAAATTGATAAGTTATAAAGTTGCTACGTTTAAACCATTGCCACCTAGAACAATATTTTCAGGCATGCTCACTGCTGCCGTGACGTAACTTGTTTTGCCACAGCGAGGGCGCATACGGAAGGCTGTGAGTCTATTGCCACTATCATATTCCGTTAAAAGATCAATTGTTCGCGGTGAGTTTTACATGTTTAACTTCTTTATTCTGCCTTTTGCGTAAAAAAACGGCGCTGGTTTGATTTGATTGACTGATATGTGGGGTTTAACGTGCCAAAACTATCATATGATTTTTATAGACGCTGTAGTGGAGGGCTCCGGAAATTTCGGCGACCTGGGGTTTTTCTGGTGTGTGCCCAAATCTGAGCACACTGGACTACAGCATTTTTCCCTTCAACAATATTGCAGCAGCCGCCGCCGGAATTCAATCCGGTGGCCTGCGGTTCATCAGGCGAGTACTTTAGCCACTAAACCACGACGGCAATGGAAGGCGCTAATTTATGTAATTTAATACGCTTGAAAGTGTTTCGAGATTACATCTGAGCCATTTCTTTCACGAGAAAGTAAAGCAAAATGTGTGCTATCGAACGTGTGGTAAATCTATAGGAGCAAAATTGATGGACCAACAAAGTGATGAAATGAATTGGGTAAATTTTATTCGTTTGTTTTACACACACACACACACACACACACACACACACACACACACACACACACACACACACACACACACACACACACACACACACACACACACACACACACACACACTATCTAGAACATGCGGAGAAACTGTTTATATTCATTTGCGCAATTTTCGCAGTTTAATTTGTACTCTTTGAACATTTGCCTTATAAAACCATAGTTATTCAGAAGAGTGTGCGCTGCTGCCACGAGTATGTTACTCGGCACAATAACAGAGTGAGGATCATTGCAAGAGAAAAAAAAATCTTTCGTTTCATAAAAATGTCCTGTGACCAACCCAAAGAGCGGCGTTTCCTCTTTTACTCTGGCCCCTCTCACTGTAGTGCGTATTCGCTCGTATAACTAAGGGCCTGGAAAAAATCTTAGTACTGAGTCTAGATTAATCCGTTTAGCCCCCATAGGTGCTAAACATGGTTGTCTTTTTGGGGCTGTCCATAGCAATGTTTATGAACAAGTTCATGCTTGTACTTTTTATGAGCCTCACAAAATTGAACAGAACTACAGGCTAGAAGCACTGAAGTACAAGCTTTGCCCCATGTTGACTGCCTACAGATATTGAGAATAAGGAGTCCTTTTCACATCTAATTCCGACAAAAAAGCATGTAAAGAAACAAGCTTTGTAAGAACGTATCTTGATCCCAGCTTTTCCCTTCAGAAGCGAGTGAGAAGAACAGGCCAAGATATGAGGAACATGAAGCGTGGAGTACAAAGCGCAAGCAAAAGTGTTTGGGAAAATAAAGAACTCGCATTTGCAGCATGAAAAGATTTGCTTCACAAAGTCTATTCTCATCACAGCGTGACGCCAACCAGCAAAAGCATGCATTTCCCACGAGGAAAAAAAGACAAAAAAAATGTGTGCTACACCGAAAACCACTCAGGGATGTTCATCTCTCTGTCTCTCTCTCACTCTCGTATAACTCGCTTCGTTAACTCCTAGCGCAGCTTCCTTCAGGCATACTGTGCACAACATGAGAAAAAAACAAAACGAAAGAAAAGTAACAAGTAACGAACACGTCCACCTTCTTCGAATCGGTAGCCACCGCAACTCGAGAACTCCCTGGCAAATACGTAGCCTCACAATTAAGGTAAAAGCACGAAACCAAACGAATGATGAAAAAAGACGATGCGCTGATATAAAATTGCGTGCAGCTGCATGTTCACCGGCAATGGACAAAAACTGAAGGCAACGAACTACTTGTGAGGCATCCAGACATGAAGGTGCCTCTTGTACATTCGAAGGGAAGGCGAGTCATGGCAGAACCGAAGTCACGGGCCCAGGCGACTCACACGGATCTATCTCTCTTTTCTAGCTTTGTTTCTCTCCAGGAGCTGTAGAGCAACAAGTATTTTTCCGTGTCTTCGTAGCTGATGCATGGAGATGTGGAAAGTCTGTCCGAGCACTCGGGACCTTCTACTGCGCATCACTACATTGTAAAAGAAAGAGGCGAAAAGAAGATGAAAACACTTGTTTATAATTACCTGCTCACTTCGGCAAATACATTATTGGCGTATTAAGGGGTACTGGAGAACAGCAAATAAAGAAAATAAGGTTAGAGGACGATCAACACAAGGTAAGTGAACAAAAATGAAAGTTGCCATGAAACACTTTAGGTAGTAGAAAACGGTGCTTACTAAGCCGAAAAGAAAAAAAATTATGGACCTTCTCCTCGAAGGGAACCGTGATAGGAAGCGAAGCAGCAGCGGTTCACCCGCCGTTGACCTAGCTTCTCTTTCTTTTTTTTATTTGTATGGTGGTAACTTTGAAGCGTCAAGCATAGTTCAACTCTCTGCACTGAACATCAAATGTTTTTGTCTGTTTCTAGTTCCCGATCTCTTTTATGTGCCGTTGTCGCTGAAAACACGAATTCTGTTCTGTTCTGTTCTGCTTTAGCTGTTTTGCTATGGAGAGGTTGAGGTGTCTATTGCCTCGGCTACTCCATATCACAAAGCTCTGCAGCGAAAAATAAAATAATAATACAGAACGGTACCCAAAAATTAACAATACGGAAAAGAAAAAAAAACACATAATAGGACACTGAAACCAGTTCAAATAACATGCCAATACACAGTTTTCTTCACGCAGTTCACACAGTCATAAAACTACTTACACGCACACCTTACTAATCTCATGTCAGTATACACATTGCCACATTTTACATAATTCCCATCTCTGGCTGTCAGTCATAGGCGCTTGTCCAGTCCGGTCTCCACTAAAAAGTCTGTCAGGAAGATTATTGCCTTTTTCTGGAGATGCATCTCAGGCCATGGTCCAAGTAGTTTCATTATTGTGAGGGGCCGTCTGTCCAAACTTGCTAATTTGTTCTTTAATTTTTTTCTTTCATTCGCGTAATTAGCGCACTCCAAAAGAATATGGTGAACACTTTCTTCTACATGACCAGAATGGCATTCCGGTGAGTTGGATCGATGTATCTTGTGCAGGAAGCTGTTTGTGTATGCTACTTCCAATCTAAGTCGGTGGATCAATGTCTCTAGGTGTCGTGGGAGGTCTATCGCTATGGAAAATTTTCTGTGTGGATCAACTTCATAAAGTACCGCTTTCTTTGATTTAGGACTCTCAAACCACTTCTCCATCGAACAATGGTTAGCTCCTTGCGATATAAAATGTCAAATATCCACCCCAAACATAGGAATTGTGCAATCCCGTCCTTCCTTCAATGCTTTCTTCGTGAGACTATCAGCATCTTCATTTCCCTTTATTCCAATGTGGCTGGGTATCCATTGGAATACGATGTTGTGACCCTGCGATGAGGCATATTCCACAGTTTCTGCGATACATTGTGCTATTTCACCATTTTTGTAAGGTGATCTCACATTTCTGATTAGCTGAAGAGCAGGTTTGCTATCAGTGCATATCACCCATTTTCGTGGCTCGGGATTCTCGCAGATAAGCTTAACTGCTTCAAAGATAGCCACCGATTCTGCTGTCGTTGATGAAGATTTGTGCGATAATTTGTACATCTTCTTTTTTTGAATTTCAGGTATAAAGACCGCACAGGCTGACGCTTCTTCTGTGCATGGTCCGTCTGTATATATCTTCGTTTTTTTCATTTTGCATTACATGAAGCTGATGAAGTACCAACTGTGCCGCTACTAGACGTGCCATGTCTGCTTTCTTCTCCATGCCGTCTATTTCACGGATAACGTTGAGAAGTGGCAGCGTCCAAGGTGGTTTTGAAGGTTTCCATTGTTTAAATTCTGGTACTACTGCTTGAAATGATGATATAGTATCCTGTAGTCTCGTTGCCGTCCTTTGTGTTAGTGCACCAGATAAAAAATGACTTTCATGTTGCGTGAAAATTCTAAATAAATTTCGAGATGTTTCTTTAGTTCAGAGTACTGCCAAAGGTGGTTCTCGAGCCTCCGCATACACTAAAGCACTGGAAGTTGACCGTGGTAAACCCAGACATACCCTCAAGCTCCTTGCCAATAGTAAGTGCAGTCTCCTTTCGGTGGAGGCTGGGAATCCATGCAGCAGAGGCAGTGAGTAAGTTACGATGGGGCGTATCCAGGCAACATGTAGGGCTAATAACGACTCTGTAGTACCACCCCGTTTGGCCCCGCAGAGATGCCGGAGGATTCAAATGGCCTGACTCACTTTTGTTCCAGGGACTGGACATGGGGCGACCATGTTAGTCTCTGGTCTAAAATTACTCCCAAGAATTTATGAGTTTTACCCATTTGAATAGGCTGATTTTGCAGAATAATCTGGAAATTTCTAGGTCTTTTTAATGTAAACGGAAGTATGGCTGTTTTAGCCAGACTCAGTGCCATACCCTCTTTTTTTTAGAAAATGGTCTACATAATCCAATCCTTCTTGTAGAGTTTGTTGTGCATCCAAAAACGATGGACCAGACGTCCATATACTTATATCTTCAGCATATACTGAACATCTTATGTTAGGTGGAAGATTATACGGGAGCTGCGCCATGACTGCATTAAAGAGAGTAGGGCTTAGTACGCTGCCCTGTGGCACTCCTTGGTTGACGACATGTACTGACGTTGGGCCCTCCTGCGTGACTACAAAAATTTTACGGTGCCTCAGGAAGTCAGCGATCCAACGCAGTATCTTGCCCTTGAATCCCTGTAACGCCAGGCCTTCCAGAACGTGAACGTGACTCACTGAGTCGTATGCTCGGTGGACATCAAGGAATACAGCGGCAGTGATGTTTCCTTGCGTTCGTTGGTTTTCCACATCTGTGACCAAATCCAGAATGCAGTTCATTGTGCATCTACCTCTTCTGAAGCCGGCTATGCTTTTTGGTAGTAGTTTTTTTATGTCTTGCCACCATAAAATTCGTTCATTGATCATTTTTTCTATCGCTTTTGAAAAACAACTTGTCAAACTAACTGGCCTAAACGAGTCCAACTGCATAGGGCTCTTCCCTGGCTTTAGCAATGGTACTACTTTTCATATATTCCAACTTCCCGTAACTTTTTCTTCTTGCCAATTTTTATTATACATGTCCAACAGGTGTAATTTTCCTTTTTTGCACAAGTTAGCAAGAGCAGCGTATGTAACTCCATCTGTTCCTAGTGAACTTGTTCGTTTTACTGAAGACAGTGCATGTTGGAGCTCCTCTGGTGTGAAGCTGTCATCCAGATCTGATGAACTGATCGCAGAGAACTTTGTTACAACCGCCGAAGCTGATTCTGGTGAGGATTTATATTCACTGGTTTGGGCGGTCTCTCCATTTCTCAGTATAAGATCGCAAAATTCTTCAGCAATCACACGTTCGCTAGCTCCCCGAGACAGCGCTAGAGCCTGTAGTGGTTTCGAGTGGACTACTGGCTGTCGCAGGGCGCGTACCATGTTCCACAGTTGAGGCGCCGAGGTAAATGGAGAAAGTGAGGCACATAAATCTTGCCACCTTTTGGTTGAAAGCTTCTGCAGTTGGTTACGCATTGCAGAATGTACTTTCTGTGCAACATTGAAATCTTCTAAATTACCCGACCTGCGATATCTTCTTTCAGATCGGCGTCGTATTGCCCGAAGCCTCTCATACTCAGCGTCAACACCCAAATACCCATCTGGAATGGGTACTGCACGAGTTGCTTTTGTTAGAAATTTTTTTATCTTCGATGCATACGTTTCTGCGTCAGAACAGGGTTCAAGATTTTGTCTCTGTAGTTCTCGAAAGATTGCCCAATTTGTAATTCTTGTTGTGCGGTTCTTCAACTTTGGGTGATATATGAATACTGGCAAGTGGTCACTTCTTCTTGTGTCAGCGTCTGAAGTCCAGTCTGCTCCAGCCGCTAATTCAGAGGAGCACACAGTAATGTCTAGTACGCCGCAGTAGTTATGCCCCCGTAGAAACGTCGGAAAACTATCATTTAGTATAGTGTAACCATAATCTTCGCATATTTTTACTATAGCAGATCCCCTTACACTACAACGCTCACTACCCCACAATTCATGGTGCGCGTTAAAATCACCACATATAATTATGGGATCATGGTCAGATCTACACACTGCAGCCAACTCTGCGTATGAAACGTTTGCTTGAGGGTGCACGTAAACACTAACTACACTAACAGTAACGTTACCAAACTTCACCTTGCATCTAACGAATTCCGGCGCATCTGTTTTTGAAGCAGCCACAAGTGTCGACGGAATATCGCGTCTCACACACAACATCACTCTGACTTTTGCAGCAGGGCGTTCTGCTTGGTACACCACATAATTGGTCAAGCGAAAGTTAGTCAATACTCTTGTTTCGGAAATACACAAAACCGGAAACCCGTGCTGAGCGATGAATTTCCGAAAATCTCCACTCTTATTCTGCAACCCGTTGCAGTTCCACTGCAATATTGCACATCTTTTGTACCAGTTAGATAGTCCGGTAGCCATGATTACGACAAGAGAAGGTGCTCAACATCTAGCAGCGATTTCACTTCTGGTAAAGAACCTGCTTGTGGCAGGGATGGTAGAATTGCTTTGAGAGCCACAAAGATTATTGGCAAAATGACTTGCTCGTTTCCGGCTGTCTCCGTCGAGATCGCATTTCCTGAAGAATTTTTCCTTAGCAAGCTGCTGTGACCCTTCCCTTTGGTAGTTAGTGGCTCCTTGGCTGTGTCTGGCCCGGCAGAAAGTTCCACTTCAGCATTTTCTTGGGCCCGGACTTCTTTGCCAACGCGATGTTTTGGAGCTGAGCGCTTCAATACTTCCGAGTAAGAGTCGTGGCGCCACTGTTTTGCATTTCTTTGTGCCGCAGGAACGTCTTCGACTATATCCGCATTGGGTGCTGGACCTCTTTGTATCTTATGGTACCCTTTTACAATTTTCCCTCTTTGTGCCGCTGATGCCAAACGGTTTCTAGAGCAGCCTGAGAACGACGCCGGATGTGGTCCAGCACAGTTGGCACACTTAGGTTGACGCTTCGAGTTGCATTCTTTGTAATCATGTGCGCCCGCACATACCTTGCATCTCTTGGTTCCCCTGCAAGTCTTAGCCTTATGCCCATATCTCTGGCAGTTGTAACACCTTACCGCCAGCTCAATGTATTCCTAGACAGTGTGAACCGTAAAGCCGAGAGCAACTCTTTTTGGCAATTGCATGTCATGTCTAAACTGGAGTAATACATTACGCATGGGCTGCATTGTGGCACTTCCATCTTTATTTCTTACCCATCTATTTTGTCGTGTGACTGAGATTACTCCAGCATCTTTAAGATATTCCAGTAGGTCATAATCACTGTATTCGAGTGGAACATCTCTTATCTTTGCTAGGGTCTTCATGTAAGACTGAGGTATTATCACATGTACAGGCAATCCAGCCAGACTCTTGATCAGCAGCAACTTGTTTGCCGAGTACAAAGACCGTACTCCAACACAAAAACTTCCGTCTCTGTTGATTCTTGATGATATCACTTTCTTATTGATAGCAGAGATTATATCAGATGCTATGCAATTAGGATTCACCTCCCCGAAGGAGTCCTCGGCAGCGATTGGTCTGAACACCACCGGTATCCCCGTAGCTCGGTTCTTGTGATGGGTGACCACCGTGTAAGCTCCCTCGTCTTCCTTGGGTGCTTCTGTGTCCATCTGTGTCATGTCATTAAGGGAGTACGTCGATGTAGCGTCATCGTTGTCAACCTCTTCTTCCTCCTCTGTACGCCTCTTCTTGCACTGCGAGGCCTCGCTGTTCTCTGTATGGGACGTCGCTATTGTTGCTGAGCCTGCAGCAACTTGAAGTCGAGCGGGATGGATAAGTGGTGCTCCGCTTGGCGCTAGCGGCATCTTGTTGTCCCCCATACCCGGGATTTGCCAGGTATGAGGCACGGGCCCGCTAAGGGGCAATTCTGATCGCGATGCGTAGTGAAACTCCGACTCACCGATGTTTAGCTGCCACTCTGGAGACAGTCCACCCACCGCAGACACTGTAAAAAGATCCTGAACTCAATACAATAACTGAATTAAGAGAGCGAAATGAAGCTACGGGCTTCTTCTGTTCACTTCTTCTTCCTCCTCCAAAAAAAACACGAATTATGATTTAGAACAAATCGACACATCAAGTTTATTTTTTTACCTCTGTACTTACGTGAAGGAGGTGTTAAAGAAGGTTGTTATAGGGATTACTAATGTTGATAAATGTAATAAAAGCTGCTTCAGCTTCAAAATTTTGCACTGCATGACAATAACATAATACTATCGTTCTACATGCCCGTTCTCTATGCTAATTGTTCCCAAGACTTCGAATGGAAAACTGTTTTATATATATCCGCGCAAACAGCTATAACGCAAAGCAAGGCGAAGAAAAGACGTGCGAGAGCTTCGCCTTGCGCTGGGTTATTACCTTTAGCACAGAATCAACCTAATACCCACATAACCTACATATCTGACTTATGATACATGCTTTACCTCCGTCAATTCCAAAGCGAACTGAGCGCGGCAGCAGAACACTCCGAGCGGTTTGACCACCACATCGATCCCGACGACGGGGTGATTCTGGAAAAAGAAGGAAACCCTTACTAGCAACTCTTCCTCGAATCCTGGCACACTGAGCCGTCAGCGAGGAACATTAACCACTCCACGGTGACATTGCCCTCCCTCTACTGCCAGGGATCACGAGAAGTCATGGAGGACTTCTCCCACACGGCAAGCAACCTGATGTAAGCGCCAAACATCTCGGGCTTTCTCACCGTTGAAGAAGAAGCCGACCCAGCTTCCAAATGACGGGTTTATTTCCTAAAATATATTTTGGTAAGAGTTTTCTCATTCTTTCACTCTCTATCCCAATCGGGCAGGCTTCTGGCAAATGTTCACTTCTGAGTTATCTTACTATTTTCAACGAATACACAATGTGCTCCAAGTATATGACACTAAAACCTCCGTAGCACGTGCATAATATTTTTGTTTAAAGAATATATGCAGTCATTAAGGAAGGGGAGCCATTCATTCATTCTTTCATTCATTCATTCGTTCGTTCGTTCGTTCGTTCGTTCGTTCGTTCGCTTTGATGCAAGTTCCTAAGTGAGCGAGGAAAAAAAAATCCTCTGTCATCACACATGGGCAATGAAGGCAAAGATCGCGAGAACGCTGCAAAAACGCGCGCATGAACATAAAACGATTTAATGATCTTCGCACGGCTTCGGCGCGCATTCGTGCGAGGTCCTCCTGTGAGGTCACGTGCATAAAAAGCGCGGCAAATGTGCCGAGGAGGCAAAAGATGCATAGCAGGTCGGACCTAGGCGCTCGAAGTAGTGCTCGGCAGTACATCTACAGGGCAGAACACCGCGAGAGAGCAATGGCCATCAAGCTAAATTCCCCGGTGGGATATTGATGGGAGTTTCCTTCGGCTCTCCATCGGAAGGGGTCATAAAATGCGAATTCCTTGTCATCTGTGGAGGTAGAATAACGAACATTTCCTTTCCTTTACCACATGTATGCTTTTGATCGTCATCCTTCTCGATTATGTCGTTTCAAATCCATTCGTTCATCGTTCTTTCTTGATATTTTTTTATCCTGAAACCCTGTGCGAGCTGCTTCGCTCATGTGGAAAAAAATATTCCGTGATACTCTGGTTCCATCAAAAAGCGACTCTCGTGACGGTATTATTGAACCTTTGAAGCTTCACCCCAAATTTCCCCCACTTTTCTTTTCTGAGGCATCTTTCTTTATATGTTTTGACTTTCTATTTTCCCTCCTTATTGTAACTTTCAAATCGACTGAGGTTTTCCTATAGACACTTACTTTCATTCTTTAAACTTCACGCCATATATTCAGATAACTTCTTATGGTCTTCTTATTTCGATCACAATCTTCATTCGTTACGCTCGGCTAAGCGTCGGTTGTAGCAGAAGTAGTAAAGCACTTGGGCCGCCACCAGAAAAATACACGAGAAAATGGCTCTCTGGGCTCTCACTCAAGTTGCGAAACGAAATATCGTGCCTACATAGTTGCGTTTTGGGTATCCCGAGGAGACAATCGCGGCTGCATAAAACGGGAGCTTTAGGCTAGACCCTCGTTGCTTTCCTTTGTGCCAGGTTTGTCTTATACCAACCGCCTCCGCATCAACGCAACTTCCCTAACGCAGAGACGGCGCTCTTGTGGTTGCTCACAGTGTTTGAGTTAGTTTGAGTCACACACGTTGCACTAGGAGCACGCTAATATCCTCAGCTGTGTATGCCATGAGTTATTTATTTATTCTCCACAGACGCAATTCGTTCCCGACTTCATTTTTTATTGTTTTTTAAAATTTTTGTTAGGGTATGCTTGGTACAACTACACACTAAGGGGACCATAGCGGCCAATCTCAGTCGGACGCTAATGCGAGTAATGTGGCTTAACATCGTAGGGAACCGATTTGCTGGAAATGAAAAAAAAAAAGCCAAGTTTGTTTTAACTCGTGCAATCCTTGAAACGACAAAGCTGAACGATTCTCAACTCTGGACATGTTTATCCTAGATTGTTGCTGGTGTTCAACTAGGTGACGCGAGGTGACGCAGATTTCTGAATTTAGTGCGCTTGTTTGGCTCAGTATATTTTTCAAAAGCAAAGCCGCTTTGCCAATCATTGTTTGTTCACCCTGTACTAAAACAACTATCATCATCTCAAACAGGTATGCGCCACATAAATTGGGTAAATGCCTATATACACACAACTTTGAATAAACAGAAACAAGGTGACAATTGCCCCAATAAATGGCTGTGAAGTCACGGCGAGAAAGGCAGCGGGAGAGGCAACGGCGGCTGCGCGAGGGCACAGAGGCGACTGAAGGCCTACGCAGACGACGTCGACGTGGCCATGTGGTGTCTGTGGCTGTCTGTGGCTGTTTGTGGCTGTCTGTTAAATAGAACTTGTCTGCGATGAAAATTGATGTGCATAAAAACCCATTATCTTTTAGCTAATGCCTAGCAACTATACATAAAAGAAACCTATTAAACTCCTGCTTCTCATATATATATATATATATATATATATATATATATATATATATATATATATATATATACTATTACCTAGAAACAGCCTTGACGCAACCAGATTAGTTTTCAGAATAGACCAGTTTTGCTGTTTCAGTGTTTGCGGGGCATATTGTGCACTTGACCAATTGTTTGCTAGACAGGATTTAGAAAAAAACTGCGGGGAGTACACACGCTACATATTAAAAACTATGTGGTTTATAAGAATACCAATGAATGAAGGCCCGTGTGCCCAGATTTGGGTGCAACGTTAAGAACCCCAGGTGGTCGAAATTTTTGGAGCCCTGCACTATACAGCCCCTTTCACAATCCTATCGTCATATTGGGAGGTTAAACTCCCCATATCAATCAATAACATCAATGAAGGCAACTTATGCATATTATACAGGGTAGTGATTGTTATATCAGCTGTGTATCGTTATTCTGCTCAATTTGCAGTGCGATTCGCCAGGCAAGCCCTCAGTTTTTATCTCATAATGGTTACAATGTTCATTCGGTGCCACTTTATATAATTACAGCCTGTACGCAGACGCACGAAGCTACAAGGCACGTACGCGTTGACGACGCAAGCTTCTGTTACGCACGTGCACGTGTTTCTAATACGCAGAAATAAGCACTTTCTGTCACGCGATAGCGGCATTGCGTAGACGGCTCCCATACGGAGCGTGAAACAAAACCCTGCATATGCTTGATCTCGCACGTCGATGCGGACTCCGGCCCGTATTTAGTTATCGGCATGCGGATATTCAACAGTGCGTTTGCTTACCATACGTGCCACCCAAGATGAATCAAGAAGCTTCGTGGCATGTCGCAATTGTTCCCGTAGTGTGGCCGTTCTCCGTTTGTGGTAGATGGACCATGAACTCGTAACTGGTGACGGCCCGTCAGATCTGGAGAGGCACTCGAGCTTTCGGTAAAGCACCGATATTAAAATAGGCACTCAATAGCTTTCGCTACAGCGGTTTCTGAGGCTATTCGTAATAATTTGGGATAAAAAAGAAAGCGAAAGCTTTACAGCCGCGAGCTTTTGGGTTGAGTGACAATACATTTCGTTCTCTTTGTAGACTCACTTTGAGATTGCTTTCATTTGCAATGGTTTGTAAGCATGCAGAAGACTACCTGCAAGCAACAAAAATTCTGATGGGTATGAACGTAATCGCTCAAACGTTAATAGGAGAAGTTATCAGAACCAATGTAATGTAAATAAGAAGAAAGAAAAGCAGGTGAAAAAATAACCTGCCGTGAGGAGGTTATCTGTTCACCCACTTTTCTTCTTATTTACATTACATTGGTTCTAATAACTTCCCCTATACATTCCTTGGCATTGTTGTCTGTTAGATCTTATATATATATATATATAGATATATACACTTTTATTTCTTTCGAACCAATTATTTCTTAATCGAAATCCCATCAGGTAGTCTGTTTATTTGCTCTTTCAGAATTATCATTTATTAGCAATGTTTTCTTTATAATCTAAAGATAATGTTTGTTTTTAATTTCGTAGTTCTCCAACATAAAGACCCTGCACACGGGTCTTGCCCCATCTTCCTTCATGCGGGACTGCTATCACAGGGAGGACAATAACATCATCATGATTATAATCATCATCATCATCATCCTAATCAAACTCTTTACATATGTATATTATTAAAAAAGTTATAAGTTAGCAGTAGTCCTAATGACTGGTATGACTAGGCCTACTATTTAAAATGCAGGACGACGGCCTCTACTATTATCGGTTGATGGCCGATTCCATCAGATGCAGCGTCAGACGCAATACGAAAAAGAAAAATTGAAGGAATAAATTGTTGCGTGCGAATACTTACAAATTCAATTTCAGGCCAGTGGCTTTCTTTCTTTTCTTCTTTGTCATTTCTTTCTCTTTTTTTGCTAAGAGTATATCTTTGGTCAGGCAATTTTTCTGGTCCACCTATCGATATCAATCGTGTACGGCTAACAACACCGGGTCTGCGCACAAGTGAGTCATTAACTTGACTACCGCTGCGGTGCTACAGAATCAAACCGGTGTACCCAATCTCAGGATAAAAAAAAGAACTTACGCGAGTGTGTCGAGAGAATTTGAAATGTGGCCAATGTTTTCAAATCACAAAGCACGGAATAGTGTGGAACGTGTTCGCAATAAAAATGTGCACGGAGTACTTGCTGAAACCGACGCCATGTTATTTGCGAGGCGACTGATCCCAAATGGCCACTTTGGTCCCGTGCACTTGCTTTTACATCTCCGAACCAGTCAAATGCGAAGGAGCACGATGTGAGCCTTATTTTACGGAGTGATTGCTGCGCCAGCTGGTGTGAATTCGGTGCGGTGACGAAGTGCTCACAGGCGTGTGTGATTGTCGGTCTCCTTGCGTCGCTTTTTGATAGCCACGTCGAGAATGGTCGAGCGAGAGGTTCTGTAGTCGGAGAGTATGAATGAGCCGAAAGCTGTGAGGCCAGTAAAGCTTGTAGATGGGCGGGTTGGTTCATAATTCTGACAGGGACAAGCGCTTGTCCCTGTCCTTTCTTTTCTATTGTCGTTTGTCTGCATTTGCGCACACCATTTTACCCAGAACTGTGGGGCTACGTCCTGGTAAACTTAAGTTCAGTGGTCTGGAAACTTTAGTAGCCGGCCGTACGGTAAATATAGCTTGCACTGATATCCCTGAAAAAGCCCCGTTGGAGTACCGACAAAGTGCGACGAGAAATTTGTAACGTCACGTTACTGTTATCAGTACGTCACACGTTATTTGTTTCGCTATGGATGCACAGAGGCCCGGTAATGTTCTAGCGTCTTCTTGATCACACTGAAGCAGGTTAGTAGCCACGTGATTATGCTGCCGTGGCGTTATCTAAGCCACTTTGTTGGAGCCAGGTTGCATGTTCATGCTTTCACGAGCACTATATCAATAAGGGCCGTCTTGTGACAGAATTGAAAAAGAAGCACACAGAGAAGCCGTTGTTTTCGGTCGTATAAACAAACGTTCCCGTTTCCGCCTTTATTGTGGTCTGTAAGATGCGCACAAGAAAAAAAATGACAAATCACATTTCGAGGAACACCGCAGGTCGGGTAAAATGAAGGAGGCAGGGTAGGGTGACACACAGAGATTCCAAACAACTTTTTTTCTTCCACAAAGGTACCGACAACAACAGCCAACAGTCTTTTTTTTTCCTTTCTCAACTAGATATTACGTATGTACACGTCAAGCACAATGGTATTTTATATTCAACACCTAGTTCGAGTATATTGCAGTTTGAAAAACAAATAAGTGGTGAAGCGCGGTCCTTTCAAAACAATGTAAGGACCACACTCCAATCAGTTTCTCTAGTGTTCATCAGTTATAGGGAGTTTCGAAAACTTTTTTCCCCAAAAAAGAACGTTGGCAAAAGCTGAGACGAGCGACAGCTACAATGTCAAACCGATTTCCCCATTATACCGACAAACAACGGTTACGAAAAGATGAGAACAATATTCCATGGTCTTGCGTGCAAAACCATAAATTTGAAACTCAATCCAGAGTCCACACGCAGTGGGGTGCACCCCGAAATAATTTCGATCACCCGGTGGTTTTTAAAGGACCCCTAAATTACTCGGTGTCCAAATAAGAGAGTGTGGTTGTTTTCTCGCATTCCCTGCGCTTTGTACCGGCGCTATCTCCTCATTACCTCTTGTTTCTGCATAAAACTCGTCGACAATGTTCGCAATAAGGGTGGAGTCCATCAGGATTTCGGGCTTCTCGGCTGCTCACCGCTGCCTCGGCTTGCACAGTTGAAAGCGCACACAGCGAAATGAAATCATTTGATCACACGGGACAGTCGTGCGAGACAAAGCAGAACGAGCACGCGGAAGGAAGGACTGTGAATACCTTTATTTTGGTCCTGCGGCACGCGACTGAGTCTGCACGGAAAAGAAGGATATAGAACACAGTCCGAAACTGATACTCCTCTTGTATCGACCAATATAAAAGTCATTTATTCCAGAGTTGACGTGAACAATCTGATGGCGTTGCAAATCGCGCTGAATAGACAGAAAACGTCACGGCAAAATAGCACGCTCGTTCTTTTTACGACTACAGGTATTTTAGGGGCCCTTTTACGTGCTCATAAACCTAAGCACGCGGGTGTGTGTTCCTTTCATTTTGCACCGCTCCATCGAAATGCCAGCCCCCGTGACAGGCACTCGAACCCGCGCCCTCCCACATTGCGACGCCACGCGTCGACTGCTAAGCTAAAACGGCATGCGTCTGATGAGATAAGCAGTCATGAGTGTGAAGCTGATACGGTACTCTGAAGAGAACATGTCCATCGAGACTGGTCAAAGAATTGTTTCGAAAATCCTTCCTTAATCTTGTCTCCGAGAAGCATCGGTCGAGTACGGTCAGCTCGCGAAATAAATACCCGTTATCACTTTAGTGTTTTGCTGCCAAGTCAAGATGTCATTAATTACTCGTGGATTTCATACCTTTCGATATACTTGTGGCAGCATGGGGGTGAAAAAAATACAGCTTTTCAATGTTAGAATTTTCTTGATACCAATTGAGAGCTGGGGCTTTTTTAATAAAAAGTCTGATTAGTCTATTTTTTTATTTTACACATTCTGGTGGTGCGTACCAAGTATTACTTGCTAAAATTTTTACCTTCTTACAGTACGATAGTTATTGCGCGAGAACAATACGATGACAAAGAGACAAAAAGGACGCGAGCGCTCGTGTCCTTCTTGTCTCTTTGTCGTCGTTCTGTTCTCGCGCTATAACTATCGTCATGTTATACCAAGTAGCCCAAACTGCCACAATTCTTACAGCAGTTTACATTGGCGTTTCAGATGTTTTTCTTTTTTCATGCACGTCCTAGACAGCAGCTCCTGTGTGGTCAGTTCGGATAATATATTTGCACTTAATTAACCGCCTATCTCCTTACCAGTCTGTAATAACTGATTGCTTGCATTCTATAGTGTCTTTTTATGGACACAAATTTGGAGATACTGATTCCTCAATAAAGTTTTTAGAAGCGATGACTCCGCTGGATCGGACGCGCACTTGCAGTGCAGGACCAGACCTGAATGTTATTCTCCTCAGCGCAACCTTTTCAATGCAAAAAAAAAAAAGAACGTTGCTAAACGGTCACGTAACACTGTCCGAGCAAATATGCTACAAATATCAAAAGTGCCTCTACGAAACAATCGACGATCTCACTCCTGCCCGTTACCAGTGTACTGCGATAACAGCCAGTGTGTCACGCATTGCTACTGGACTCCCCAAATGCAATACAAAAGGTCTTACCACGTGACGCCGCCTATGTTTTGTAGGGTATGAGCTTTCCAGTCATCGCTGAGAGTCAGTAATGTGTTCTGCCACACACCCTCCTTATTACTCCACCTGAACTATCTCTTGCATCAATTCGATGAAATCCGGTGAACAATACTGACTTGAGCTTTGAGTAGCAGTTCCCTTAAAATAACGCGTTAAACAACTATCACCGCTTCGAAAAGAAAATATGGTGTCAATACACCCTATTTTCCGATTCAATGCCTCTATAAAGAAGCTGTGCTATCCCGCTCATTCTTTCTGTTATCTGCGTATTCTTAAGGCTGCGGGTTTTACCGATCTAGTGAACATCGTGATGTGGTTAGTGTGTCAATGTCGTAGGCTGCCAAAGACACTAAGTAATGCGAAAATCCCGCACATGTGATATGTGCGTTTTGCATCATTCATTCGCAGCATTCGAGTTTGCAACCAGTGTTTGATCATTGAAGCTGCCAGTTCCAACATAACTTATTTCCGTACCCACGTAAAAAAGGGTGGCGGTAGGGTGTTATTACTGGAATATCCACTATATATAAACACGTATTATAACTCTTGCACCAAGGCGAAAGGATCGAAGCTAAAATCCTCGACGCTTAATAATTGAAACCTTCTCTTCAGAATCCTGGCTATCACTTTTCATACTTGGATTGGTCGCGTACATCAAAATTTGTTAACCACGAAGATGGAACGACACAAAGATGAGCAGGAGATCTAAAGTAAACAGAGATATGAACGGCATTTCAAGCTCACTCTTGAAATGATTTAAAACATCTAGGTGGTTTCAGTACGCCCAGAACGCAAGTGGTAACCGGTAAAATGACTCCTAAGCCACACACAGATTGAGTACAGTGCGGAAAAAAAAAGCTACCATCGGTAGATGGTTCAAATGGTGCGTTTATACGGTCAGTTCTAAATAAGAGAAACGTATACAGTGCAAGAAGTGTACTCATAAGAGTGGTGCCTTGATTGACACTCGTTCGTGAAAGAGGCCATAAATTGTTCACCCACGCGAGCAGGCAAAGCTAGAACGCATTTTGCGAAATTGCTTCCTCTTCAAATCCTTGTCCGGGGCACGTCCCCAAAACTCGCCTTGAATAAAAGGACTATGAGGAGTGCCAAAAAGCATAGATCTTGCGCAGCAACCGGTCAAAGTGTAGCATGTTCAATCAAAATTTTGTTTTTGCTGTTGCTGTTGTTACTGTTGTTGTTGAGGGACGGGGCGAGGTGGGCCAACGTCTCAAGTATAGAGGGAGGTTTGCATCTTTCTTGGCAGCCCACTACCGTCTGCGCTGGCGGGAACTTGCCCGTTTCAACTCGCGACGAGGATGCCAGGTATGAACACCACTACGAACATTACAATAGGCCTCTTTACAGACCTTACATTTACCCGCTTCTTAGAGCTTAGCAGCGTGGCATGGTGGGTAATTACTCTTGCCCCCGTTATACTAAAGTAACATTTTGTGCAGTCCTCATTGGTGCCTGACACTCAAAACTACCGCGATAGATTTGACAAGTGCGTTACTTGACATGGTTCATCCTTTCGTGTAAACCTCCTTTGTGGACTCGGCTTTGTACCCTTTCCAGGTGCGTCTTTGGATTGCGGTATACATGACGGGTTCGCTTGCGGGAAAAAAGCATGCGCGAACGATATGGGAACGACAGGACTCTCTTCTACCCTCCACCCAAACAAAGAGACAGGGCTATAAAAAAACATAAGCCACTAAATATTAAAACGTGGTATTACGATAGCTCACTCTTCGGCAAGCTTTACTAATACCCATTACCACAGTAAACTGAAAAATTTTCACAAGGACGCTGCGGTGACGTACAGCACTAACGGATTGAAAGTTTGAACATTTTGGGCCAAGTGATGCACGTTATTCTACAATCTATCAAAAAGGTGTCCTTTACCCATTTTTCCTGCATGTGTAGCACTTGCTTTAGAAAAGCAAGCTAACTCTCTTTAGCAGAGCATTGCATTGACTCTCTTTTGGAATGTCGTGCGTCGTATGACTCTCGTGAAGAGAGAGAGTCAGCTTGCTTCTGTAAAAAGAGTTCTACATATGTGAATGTCTCGTGTATATAAAAAAAGCCAATGTTCTCGCAGTGTAAAGAAAAGAGGGCGTCGTTTGGCTATAATGTCATACATGTGAATGTCACATGTGTAGCACTCCATTTAATGAGTCACCTTGACTATATTTTGGAACGGTGTTTGTCTCATGACTTCACTAGAAAAAGTCAAAGTTGAATTGAATCGAATTGAAGTTTATTTGTCCTAAAATTCTTACAGTATCGGGAGCAGAGGCTAAAGGCTATATTCCTCGTCTATACCATCCTTCTCATCTTCTACATTTTATGTCACATCGTCGCTATACTTCGACTCGACCACTTAGACGGTTAGACCAGAGTCCAAATTTCTTTTTGCAGCCCATATCTACTGCGACGTGACGCTGTTGCCTCGTGAAATTGCTCCCAACACTTCCTGTGCAAAAGAAAAAAAAATTACACATTCAACCAGGTAATGCTGTACGTCGTTTTTTTTTTGCAATTATGTTATGAATCGTGCAGTGCTCAGAGACACAATGACTAAAGAACAGGAACAGCAGTAGTGTCGACCTGCAACTAACTGTTTTTGTCCTTTTATATGCACTTTAGAGGAACACGTTGGTAATCACGACTAGCTACTGCTTCTTGACGAATCAATTACAAGCGCATTTGCAAGCTCTCTCACGCGTTCTGAAGAATGAGCTACACGGAACTTGCCCGCCTAAGTTTCATTAAACATTCACATCACAGATAAAATAGCTTCCCGAGGCCACCAATTGCCCCATATACGAAACGAAGTCTCGAGCAATATGCCTAATCAGATATTCTGGGCCATATTTTAATATTCCCTTTATTAATCATACCGGTTTGCCGGTGCGTGAAACACTCTATATTGTATTGACTGCTCAAATACGTCTTCGGTAGTTCACGAAGCGTGTGACGTGTTGTTAATAATAATATCTAGGATTTGACGTCCCAAAACTATGATATTATATAAAAGACCCCGCAGTGGAGGGCTCCGGAAATTTTTTGACCATACGGTTTTATTTTACGTGCCCTGACATAGCACAGTAGACCCCAACTCAACGGCTTCAACCCTTTCGCCTCCATCGAAATTCGACCGCTGCGGCTGGGATGAAACACGCGACCATGAGGTATTGTTGACACAGGGAAACGCATGAACAAGAAGAGTCTGGACATGAGGTAAAGCGTTCATTGGGGGTAAGAAAGGGGGCGAGTGAGCCGTGCTAGTTGATAAGTAGCGCCCGCTCGTGCTTTCTTTTTTTGCCTTCGTTTCATCCAACAATTGAGATGAAATGCCCCTTTTTATGTAACAGACGCATCGATATAGGCCCTGAAGGAGAATCCGGGAACACAATCAGTAAAAGACTACTAAGACGTGCAGTTATATACGGATGATGTCGATGACGTGCATTTGTTATTTTACAAAAAAAAAAAAAACAATGGTGTGTACGCGTGCGCGTGTGAGCAAGATGCAAAGTCAAGCGCGCGCGTTCAATGATGAGTTGGGCTTAGTGTCGCCATTTTCGCACACACCTCGCCGCCACAAGGAGTGAACGTGTGTTCGTTACAAACCACCTCGCGATTGCTGGCGGAGGGCGCAGTATATTTTCCGAGTGGGGGAACACGCTCACCAAACTACGTCGCACTACGCGTGCATAGCATTATGAGACATTGTTACAACGGCTGTTCAGTTCGTTTTCTTTGTCTGTTTGATTGTGTGTGTGAGTGTGTTTGCTTGTTTTTATCGCACAAACGATTACAACTACACCAGGCAAGCAGACAGAGACAGCTTGGAGTACGATGCATGCACGCCCCTGTTTACATGCGAGGAATCGTGTCGATGTGGTCACGTGTTTTCTGTGACTTGTCTACTATATATATATATACACTGTATAGACACACAGATGTCGTCACGCAAATGAGAAAACGATTGCACTCCCGAGACTGTGTGACAATTGAAGCTACACTCAAACATTGGCCTTAATTACGCAGTTGTCGGCCTGGAATGAAGAATTAACATGGCAGTTGCAGCAAAAGAACTGAAAAAGGTCGTCATGTTTCAACCGCTTATACAAATGCGCCTAATCTTTAGCAGTAACGTACTCCACCAGGAGTCGTGCTACGAAATTGTAGTTTGTTGAGTAAGGCGAGCGTCAGTTGTACAACTTGTCCAGTTCGAGAATTCGAACCGAAAAGGGAAGCTAAAGCTAACATCCGAGGTGCGAAGTGCTTACGCACTAAGCCCATACGTCGTGAATAGGCAGAAAGCAGGCCACAAAATATTCAAAGACCATCTTCCTCTTAAGAAAGGACTTTTCGTAATTGTAATACTGATGATTTATAATACAGCAATACCATACGTACATTGCTCTCATTGCTCTCATAATCTTGAGCATTGCTCTCATAATCTTGATCGTTCATTACAGAAGTATTCGCTCCTTTTATATAATTCGACAACTAAATTTCTAATTTTTCATACCATTCAGTGTTTTTTTGAAATTGTCTGCAATGTTACCTTAACTACTGATTTATGAATACCTAACTATAGATAATGGCCAAGCAGTCGAATATTCGCCATAAATATATAGACTATAGGAACTCGAAAAAATATAACATTTAGAACTAAGTTCACAATGCGCCCTCCTTCGAGAAATTTCAGCATTGATTGCCAATTCAGAAGTAGAACAACACTCATTGGCTCCATGCTCAACACACATGCTAAGACACTCACATCCATGCACACGTAACAAGTGAGGTAATGTTTCACGTCTGAAGGTTACACGGGCACAGCTACCATTGTCGGGGCTCTGCGGAATGAATTACGGAGAGCATATTTTCCGAGGATAGCTTACGGAAGCGAGAGACTTGGCATGCCAGCAACGGTTTGTTGGCCGCACTTGAAGTCGATTTGGTACGTTTGAAAAACTGCTACACATTACGACATTACAACTACGCAGCAATGGCTGAAACTTTTTTGTAAGCGAACTATATGATGACGAACAATGAAGTGAATAAAATACTCTCAATGAGTCCTTTTTTTTTAATATGAGAGATGAGCGAGGATAGTGTTGCAGCCGGCAGTACAGCAGGGTTGTGACATAGAAGAGAGATGTAAAGCGTTGCAATGCGACGAACTACGTCATACGCGTCAAGTTCTTTGTTGAACTCAGAAGGTTTCAATAGAAAGGCTCGTTAGAACATTTATCCCGGAGTCTCTAATCGCAACATCGTTTTAATGCCGTAGCAGCTTCGTCCCTTCAACCAGTCAGTACGTGCGCAAATAGTGAAAAGAACACATTTCGAGCAAAGTTTAATTACTTAAAAACAACACACTTATGGTTCATGGAAAACATAACGCGCACCAATTTTAATCGTTTCAACCACGACATCTTAAACACGTAAGATTTACAAGCAAGTCAGCAGTGCATACTAGAGTCCGGCGCGTGAAGCCAAATGCAATAATTTAGGCAACGAACGTGACACGTAAATTACTCTGCTGCAAATTATTTGGGCTTACGCACTTTGTCGCGCTGGTAATTGGGAATCATCTGAACACTAATCGCGAGGACTCGCTAAATTACCGCGCCTGCCCTCCTGTCACAATGAATTCTACTGAGCACAAATCATCCTCCGTCTGCACTGAACTTTCAGGCTGAAGAGAGGTTTTAAATCAGAACAACCGATTCTCCGACCTCACGACCAAAGCAACTTGTGTTTTAAACACACATTTTAATCTTTGTCTGTATACAGGTGCATCATACCAACTTTACGAAATAAGAAAGCTTTATATATATACAAATGTTCAAGTTGCAGGATCTGCACGGGTCACAGAATTCACGTTACCGGATCGCCGCCGCATCGAGTCGCGTTTATCCATGATCGGTGATGTGAATCGAGAAGGTCTCTTCGTCTTCATCTTAATGTTTAGATTGTTTTTTTTTACCTATAGCAGCGATTTATATCCAACTGAAAACCCGAAGTTCCAACTGCATGCGTTAGCCCTCAGAGGCATAACGACGTACGACAACACGCGGAAAATTCATTTCACTTGTCTACGTAGATTTGGAGCTGGCAGGTATCTTACACTGGTTGTGTCGTAAGTGGCGCGTCTCAGAACGACCACGCTGTTTTCTGAATCCCGGTATTTCATAGTAGCAATGACGAGATATTTCAGTTTTTTTTTTCGGCTACAATGCTGGGTTAGAATTCACGAAACTTCTGATTCGTAAATGCGTTTTGTCATTGGTAATCCATCTTAAATACTCATATATCGCGCATCATGATTGGCTGATATATCCCTTTACGACTTTTTTTTTTCTCGTAAGCTGTATTTGTGTATACGGGTTTTCATTTCCCCTCAACAGCGATCACAGGAAAGATGAAACTGGTTATGATGTGCATATTGTCTTCGGCAGCATACGACAATATACAGTGGTAACGATGGAGATATTGCCTAAAGTTTTGTAAACTGCAGCCGCACAACAAACCATTATAACGCGTCATTCACCTCGCCGATCAAGATGGATTCTAGTGGTAGTGTATCTGGACACTCATATGCGAAAAAAGGTTTGCAGAGCAGGTATACGCAGCTCCTATTGAATAAAAAGAAACTATTGGTATCGTTCCTTCGGGGTCATCGCTTAAGAGGTGCGTTAAAATATGACTTGATACTTCTTTATACTTACAAGCGTATGCTCTTGAATCTATGAAAAACGATTTGAGCGAACATAATCCTAAAGAAAGTGCACAGAATGAGCCTCGTAAGAAAAAAATGGGGTGCTTGAGCCGTACAACCTAGATTTTTATGGCTTTAAAAAACAAGAAAGAAGAAGATCATTCCATATTTATAGTTCTAACTCACAGTACACTTCGTCGGTGTATTTAAGGAATTGACACTCATCATTTAATAACTTGCACACCATGGCAGTTCTTTAACGTGGTGCGTAGGGCAAACATGTGATAACTGTAGTTCAGCGTTTATATTCGCGAACACGTGAAAAACTTCAAACACGCATGGTCTCTAACGCAACTCAAAAAACCGCAATGAAACATTTGGCACAAGATCCAGCACATTATTGAGTGAACGCTTCACGGCGTGGTCTGAAAACGAATACGACACGAACTGGTTTCGTCCCCAGGGTGTCTTGACGCACGTACCATCTATTATA
Source organism: Rhipicephalus microplus (assembly GCF_043290135.1). NCBI lineage: Eukaryota > Metazoa > Arthropoda > Arachnida > Ixodida > Ixodidae > Rhipicephalus > Rhipicephalus microplus. The sequence goes on along the minus strand of NW_027464600.1, from coordinate 8,267,877 downwards.
TACAAAAATGGTGACCTTGCTTTTTTTAAAATAGCTATGTACATAACATATACAAAATCCATCTCTCACCCGACACTTTGATACCAACTTCACAAGTTCTCGCTCTTTTTTTCCCGCGATCAGTGTATGTGCAGAATGAAGTATATCCCTAACCTTTGAGACATTCTTTATATAAATGCATTGGAGTACCTCCACCACAACACAGACTTTACGAGTCTTGTTCTATCAGATGCGTCCTTCACTATAGGGGAGAAACAGCAACGGTCCGGGCTGCCGCCTGGTAACAGAGACTAGGTTTCTATCGACTGCAACGTCCTTATACCACTAGCCAGGTAAACTCCACTTACGCAATTTGACGACAGGTTCACCTTTCATTCCCGCAAATGACTTGCGTGCAGCATGAAAAACTACGCATCCAGCAGCTGGATTAGACTAGAACAACTCTCTTGTAGGAAAAGTTTAAACTAACTTCTGTTTGATTTTTTGTTTTCTTTTTTGGGAGAGCTGACGCACGTGTCTGCCAACCAAAACGGTTGATTCGAAAGTTGATTCCAGAGATTCCAGTAGTAATACACTACAGACACCATTATTTTGAGCCTATCAAATTCGTATGACGAATACGAATAAAATAGATGAAGAACTAATGAGAAGACACCAGACAACCACGGTCGTATTCCCGATTCTACACCTTTCTATAGTCTACACAAACAAAACATTGAGCTAATGGTGCACCAGTCAGCAATAATGAGATGTCACTATGTTAGCGTTACATATTTTTATCAACCACCAAAATTTTCATGCGCAATTCGTGCTCCGAGATTGTTATCCCGTTTTGAAACCCCGGCTTTTGGAGTTCATGACGCTGTTCAATCTGAACTGCTCAACGGGCATGGGGATAAACACTGGTGCTGGCTTATGTTATTTACTGAAGCCTACTTGCAGCGCTTCTGTGTACTAATGGTAACACTCGAAGGACACTGCTTTGAACACCACCTGTTGAAGACAAGTGTGAGAAAAAAAAATAACTGTATCAGTAATACTGCAGGTAGTGTTTGTGTTTGTGCATGGAATAGGAGGGACCTTGAACATTTCACAACAGCAGCTCGACTGTTTTCATAAGAACATTGCACTGCAAAGCAACACAGCTGGGAGCACAGAGCGTGAACCGGCTTCGACATGTACATACTGCACCGACAAACACGCGAACACATATTGTCTGGCCAAAAAGAATGCTTACTTGAGCTGTGTAACAAACCCGGTATTTGGTGAACAATCGCAATCCAAAGAGTCTTTAAACGCACTCCGACAAATGGCGCACTCATACGTCTGCTGGTCGGGCCCACTCGAAAGAGCCTTGCCAGCAAGGGAATTTACTTGTCTTGAGTGACAACGACACATAAGCTCTCGACGAACCTGTCGGCCATCATTGCACCATGCGTCTCTTGCAGCATATCTTCCCATCAATATACTGCAAACGAAGCCTGTAGTAACAGCTTGTATAACTAGTATTGGTGGTTTAAACAACAAACCCATAAAGTTACTGAGGGACAAGCCCCGGAAAGCAACACTTCGCTTCAGCCCTCACAGTATACAACCATTGATCTCAATTCGCTGGTTCCTGAAAAAAAAAGTGAAAACGCACAAACGTCCACTTCTATTCGTTGGATCAACGACACAGGGAAAGGAACATGAAAACGACTAGCTCTACTGAAGGTATATTCTTCGCCAGTGGCAAACGTTTCCGCATCACCGCTTGGTATTAACAACTTCTTGAGCACCACTCCAGTCGCTGCTAATGGCGACAAGGGCGTAGAGGTTTTTTAAATACTCCGGACAGTATAAGCACAGAAAGAATAAACATGTATTCGAGAGCACGGTAACACGAAAAGAAGAATGTGGTAAAAGAAGCTTGCTTCGATTTGCGTATTTACAAGTGCCAACACACACACATAGCAATGACAGAGATAAACAGCACGTGTGTATTGAACATCGAAAGGATAGAGATAATGGAACATCGAGCTACGGAGAGCAGACGCCATTTCGAATGCGCACTGTTAAGCTGTTAAAGATATGGGTTGGTAGTTTCGTGACATCAGTTCGTTTGTCCGCGTTTCTCTGTGTGTGTGTGTGGGGGAGGGGCAGGGGGTGTATTGTGTTCGCCCTTGCCAATCAAACTTTCAGTTAAAGTTTAACTAGTCAATCCACAAGAGCTTTGGAACACACGTTTAAAAAGTCACCTCAATTCCCACGTGTAATGCACCATATAAATATATTATTTTGCAATCTGGTAAAGCAAAATTTTATAAATATACTTCACGTCTGCTCTACATACTAGCCGCAGATTCTTTATGAACCTCAATGTTGACTACTTTATTCAGCACCATAGTCAGAAGACATACGCAAATGCCAGCGTCCAATATAAACTCATGATTTAAAAAGGAACGGCATTCATGTCTAGGGCTAATTGGTTCCATAGCGAGTTATTCTGATTTTTGAACGCGGAAATAAATGGTGCCTACTGACTCATTCACAATAAATAATAACGATGGATGAAAGCCTAGCTGCGAGAAACACAAAAAAGAGAGCACCGAACAAAATGAAGGTACATATCTGCCTATCGCCTTCCTTCAAAACAGTTCAATCCGAAACGACGTTGGGAATGTTTTAATGAGTGAAAAGCTGCTTTCTCGCCGGTGTCGTTCGTATTGGCAGCAATAAAAATGAATAATGTGCATCGTTTCTTCGCTTACGCAACACACGAAGCAGGGAATGTGTTGTGTAATAAAGTAATACAATTATGGCGATGAGTAAAAAAAAACTGTGACCTCGCGTCGACTTTGTCGACTTTGGAAAAAGCGAACATCACTGTGGTTACAAGGAGCGCGCTGAAAAATAGTGAAAACTGCTCGAGTTTCACAGCTCGTCTGTGCATGGTAGGTTTTGTATCGGGGTTATTAGTACTCCGCATACTATAGACTACGTGATAACACAGGTTGACTACGGACAGTGGGCATCATCTCAGGCAGCGACGATGTTCAGTCAACAGAAAGGAAAACGGTGTAGACATTTCGTAACACGCACGGAAAGGGTTTTCCCACGTGCACCCGGCAATGAAACGGGCCGTCTTTCACTTGCCTATTGAAACAGGAACACACGGTCGACCACGATAGGCTGTGGGGTAGAGGCTGCCAGAGGTCACATTCATAATCGCGTGGGAGATAGGTTCTCGGATGTCGCATGTGCTCTCCCACGACACGGGAAGACAGGCTTTGGGAGCCGAAGTAAATAAGTGATGACACTCTTGAGCGGCACGATTCGCGGGCGTTTCATTTGAAACGCACACGCTGCTACCACAAAACGCGCATAACACACAAAATAACACCAACAAGGACAGCGGTAGCAGAGCCACCCGTCATCCGTTGCCCTAGAAATTCACACGTTTGCCGAGCGGTGCTCGTCTGAAAACGGCAGACATTGTGGGAAGGTGGAGAGGGGACAGGTCTCGGATTTGAGAACGTTGGCCTCGATAGATAGAAAGGTTTCACCGGAATATCAGGAAGCGCCGGGGGAGACACGTTCACAGAAGTAGAAAACAAACAAACCCCTATTCTGCAAACCACTCGACGGTACCTTGAAATGGCGACTGTTCCAGCCACAGCAGTAAGGGGCATCGAAGAGAAAGCCAAACCATTCACTTGCCGAAGCGTTCTTGGCCTGAGCATCCTGACGATGGGCCGGCCCAGTACGTGGGCTGTTGGCCGGTCCCTTGAGCATTGCCATTGTACGACCTGAGCAGTAGTTGGGCCGACACTTCGGCCCACGGGGACGAAGACGTCGACGCAGCGGCCATGGCGTCTTCGCCGCTATTTATGCTTCTGGCACCGCTACTGCCGCGACGGGGCGTTATCACCGGAGATGCTGGAGTCTGACGCACTCGCACCGCGTCGGGGCTTCCGAGACTGATGATAATGTTCTTGTAGACGGCGGCGTCCTCACTGCCGCTGCTGGCGCTCTCCTCAACGATCGAGGAAGCGCCTTCCAGCAGGGACTCGTCGCTCTTGAAGGCCGCTGAAGCACCACCGCTGCTGGAAACGCTGCGACCGTACCGCACCGAGCCGCCCGGTAGGTGGTGGTGATGCTGCTGCGAGCTACCGCCGCGGAACACGACGTCCAGAACCTCGTCGTCGCTAACGGAGGGCACGTGACGGCATAGCTTCCGGTGTCGGAGACCGGGCGCCACGTCGTCTTCGTCGTCGGGCGACAAGGTCGACATGAGCGTCTCGGAGCGCGCGATGCGCCTGCGAAGGCAGGGCATCCACATTTCGACCAGGTCGTCCGTCGTCTGGCAGGAGACCTCGCGCTTCGAGGCCGACGCGGCGCCGTACGCGATCTGCTGCTGCACCAGCCTACGGCGCTCGTGGGCGCCGGGAGGCGAGTCGGAGGAGGTGCGCAGCGCGGGAACCTTGGTTGTGGTGCCGAACAGCGGCTCGACTGAGTGCCGCAGGTGCGTACGCCGGTCCAGCGCCTCGGCGGCTCGCACGGCCCGGATGTGCTGGGCTACGCTGGCTGCGATGCGGTCCTGCTTGCTGGCCCGGAAACGCTCCAGCAAGTTGAGGCTCTTGGTTCGTGTCGGCGGCGGTTTGATGACTGTCTCTGCGGTGTGGTTTCTGCATCAAACACATGAAAGGTCAGGTCAGAAAACGCCTTTCAGTATTGAATTTCGTTTGCGAAAGGGAGGCTATATTTGTGTTTCAACAATTACATTCAATACTGAAAACTACACTTCACCGAAAGCATGCAAGTAGCCACAGGCGGTCGAAATTTGTGGAGCCCTTGACTACGGCATCTCTCATAGTCATATGGTGGTTTTGGAACGTTAAACTCCGCACATCAATCAATCAAAGCATGCTGGTGATATCAACAACTCTGGTCTGCCCACCAATCCTTCGAAATGGCTGAAGGGCTCGGTCTCTCGGTCATCACATGGATGTCACCCACGGCGCAATGACCTGTGTTTTGGGAGACGCCATAAGAGTCTACCCAATCTAATAAATTCATTTGTAGAAAGTACTGCTGCTGCGCTGCGCTACTTGCGACCACCAAGCGGACTAGGGTCTGATTAAGGGAGTAGCGGTAGTTTTAGAGTAAGGTAGAACTAACAAACGAAAGTGCGTTTCATCTGTTTTCTTTTTCTTTGATTGTGCTTAAAACGAGGCCATGTTATCATGTCTAAGCCAGGATAGTTCATTAGACGTGAAGTTTACGCAGCAGGCCCCAAGATCGCAAGTTTTGCTCTTTTCCTGCTTACAACAATTCATTCTAACAGTGTATTGCACATGATGTCAAGAAGGGACGCAACGCTGTTGTCCTTAAGCGTGTTGTAGTTTAGCCTCAGACTACCGTCCCCCTCCCACACTCACGCACACAAACAGATGCACGCAGCCACGCCGCAAGGCGGCGCAGTTTCCAGTGATTGGACGCGCTGCGCGACCGTTAATTATGCACACATTTTCCTGCTACAAAACGCGGTAGACAAGAACACGCGGAAGAAGAACACGGGCCACGCTAATCCGGTTCTTCCGCAAACAACCATTTGGCTTCGGCATAGATCGATGGCACGCAGCAAGCTACTGAACATGGACTGCGAGGGACAATGGAGAAGAGGAGAGGGTGATACATGAGGAGGGACGACCGTGTCCTCGGGCACGAACAGAGGAGGAGGCATGTAGCAGAGGCTCCAAGTTTGCAGCTGTGAAGCTGCAACTGGCGCGCGCTGCCAGCCGAATACAGTGTAAATATAACTACGAATAGCAGCAAACGAAAATGTATAGAACTCGTTTATATATAGCAGAGCTACAGATACCACTATCACCGGAGTGAAGAAGTGGAACGAGGGTGGAGTTGCTCAGCGTCGAAGTAGATTACGTAGTACGATGACAACAATGCGGTGCTTGTTTCGACTTCCCTGACGATCTGGAGCCCTAAGCTACCAGAAAGCATAGGGGTTGGTAGTATGTGAAATTCGGCGGGCTTATTCTTCTTATTGATTATCAATGTTCTATGGTTTCGATTTGATGCATAACTTGTTCAGACATCCGCGAGTCGTTCAAACTTATATCGGGAATAGACAGTTTTAGAATAATGTACGCAGGGTTAGCGTTGGTCAGGTACTTTGCGCGGTTTTCAGAACTTGACATGGATACCCAAGAGTAGAGCGAATGACTCATGTGACACGGCGACAAATGCTATATGACACAAAGCTTTGCTTACTCTAGTCTAGAACTGCGCAAGTACAACATGTATTCCGGTGCAAAATATTTTAGTAGAGATGAAAAACGATTTTGTCCACACTGATTGCAATTATCTAATTTCGATGTTCTTACTGCAATTTTTATTATTCACTAATCCGTGCATTGCAACGCATACGTGACGTGCCGTTACGCAGAATACCCTGAAGGCCTCACAGAAACTTCACTCCATTTTTTATTTTGTTTTGCGCTTTGTTTCATGTCCGACATATGTCTTCCGCGTTGCTTTGCGTTTTTCTTATGAATCACTCTAACCAAGCCTGTTCAACTCCAGAGTAATGCACAATGCAATTGCATTAGCATCGCTGGAACGCTAACCAAAAACCTCGCTATTCGTATGCGTCGACTACAACTAGATGTGCGACATTATTGCTGTTATTTGTTTATTATTTTGTCTGCACAAAAACAAAGCAGACGAATATTTAGAACTGGACAGCTTCCTAGGGGAGTACTCAATTTATCGTTCTCTCGAGAAGCAACGTCGCCGATAAAGCGCTGGATGCAGTGGCCAAGAATTTCGTGCCCAGGGAACAAATTTCTGGTACACTACAGCGCAAAAAATACACAGAAAACGCGCAGAAAACACAAAGAACACAAGGCCGCCGAACACGCATGCATATCTTATCGACGACGTTTCGTCGCAATTTCTTCGGCAGGTCTAGACGCTTGCGAATCCGAAGAAAATTGGCGGTAGTCGTGGCCAACAGTCTAAACCCAGTCCAGACCATGATACCAGGCTGTACCACACCACACCAAGTTTGACATTCTTCTTAAGAGCTTACTTGGCGAAGCCGAACTAGGCGCAGTAACGGTCTTCAGATACGTGGACGATTTTTCAGTCATTTTAAATGCAGATTCAATTACTGGACCACCGCTACTGGCTACGTCAATCGTACAATTGTTTGGACAGCCTCTTTCATGCTGAAGTTCAAGTTCGTCTTACAACAGGCCCGCTTCATTCAATATTTTTATCTTCGACACTTCTTTAATCAAGGTGACCCCATCTTCTGCGCTTACGATCGGAGAACCAAAAAAATGGCAACATATCCACGGATTGAATGATGGATAGTGGGGCGAAGCATCCGTCCGTCCATTTGTTCTTGCTTCCGTCCATCCATGCGTGCGTCTGTCTGGCCGCCCGTGCATCCATCCACCCATGCGCGCGTGCATCTGTTCGTGCGCCCGCACGTTCATCTGTGCGTCCGTCCCTGCTTTCGACCATGCATCTGCTCCTGCATCCGTCCATGCAGCCATCCATGAGTCCGCCCATGTGTGTGTGTGTGTCCGTTCGTCCACCAATTCAACACTCCAAGTACCACCTTCTAGCATCTTTTCATCACATATTCCTCATATAGAAGCACCGTCATCCAGCGGACATTACAAGGACTGAACGAGAGGTGGCACACGCACACTTTCTTACGGCATGCGCTTCGGGTCCACTTCCCACATTTAACCACCTCGAGTTCATGGTATATACTACTTCACTGTATTCATGGCACTGCGACCCAACGCTCGCTAAACCTTTCTAAAACCAAGGAGGTTACGCCCAGCGAGAGCAACCCTTTCATGTCAGATGATACTCAATGTACATGTCAATGGCTGCTAAGGGTGAATGAGAGACAGGAGAATTCGGCTTTTAGTTAACACGCACGCTGCGAATTTTTTATTGTTTAACAACGCACAGAAGAAATCTCTCACCGGCACCACCTTCAAGGTCAAAATGTAAGACTTGTTACACACTACGACTACTACTACGACTACAAGGGACGAACGGGTGCCGCTATAAGGAGCTTCGCTCCCAAAAAAAAAATAGTAACACAAGGACGCAGTTTGAGCCCTTTCTGATCCGAAAAGGTAGCCACGTTATACTCGCTGGGCATGCGAGGAAAACGCTCTTTCTTAATCGCCGAACGCCAACAGCTTATCATGCCCCTAGTAAGATGACTGCCGCAGGCGCCATCTTACGGTTGGCACGGCTTCACTCGTAGGCAAGAATTTACACTCCAGCATTTTTTTTTAAACCTTCTTGGTCCAACCCGATGTAAGTTCCCGACCGGGTATTGTTGGAAAAGAGAAAAGATTGTCACTGGATGTTTGTTCCACTAAGTAAAGAAAAAAAACACGATAATCGGAATGTTATTTACAGAGGTTGTTGAGCTTTTATTTTCCATTGTTTGACCACATGGATAAAGGATTGGATGTTTTGAGATTGAAAGCTGCGGCTCGCTCCCCAAGGAGAAAGGTCCCACGAAAAGAACATGCACAGGACGAGCACGAAGAGCTGTCACAGCCCGACACTTAATCCTCGAACACAAAGATTGATTGATTGATATGTGGGGTTTAACGTCCCAAAACCACTATATGATTATGAGAGACGCCGTAGTGGAGGGCTCCGGAAATTTAGACCACCTGGGGTTCTTTAACGTGCACCCAAATCTGAGCACACGGGCCTACAACATTTCCGCCTCCATCGGAAATGCAGCCGCCGCAGCCGGGATTCGAACCCGCGCCCTGCGGGTCAGCAGCCGAGTACCTTAGCCACTAGACCACCGCGACGGGGCTCGAACACAAAGAAGGGCGCAGGAGAAGGGTGCCCAAGTATACAAAGGATGAGCACTAACTGACAATAATATCCGGGGTTTAACGTCCCAAAACCGCGATATGCTTATCAGAAACGATGCAGTGGAGGGCTCCGGAAGTTCCGACTACCTGGGATTCTTTAACCTGCGGCCAAATCTAGGCGCAGGGGCGTCAAGCAATATCGCCTACACCTATATAAAATGCGTCCGCTGCGCCTAGGATTACATCTCGCGACCTTCAGAAGATGGCAGTGTTTACGGTTTTGTCCGTAAAGGAGAAAAAGTAAACCCGACGCTCATGCTTTGTTTACCCTTTCACGTTTTTATCTTAGATTCTTTTATATGAACGACTCGGTGCATAATAGCCAGGTGTGCCGGCTGGGCCATAAAACCCTGTTTTAAGTACACGCATCCCTGTTTGTATAATAGCGAAAATATCGAAGCGGGTGGACTAGCGCTACGCTCTGTTGACTTGATGTAATGCTATCTCGTCTGTTCCTACTTGATATTATTTTTATCAGAAGACTATTCTCATGCTGACAAGCACCATACACGTTCGTAGATATCTCTTGTTAGCCGACAAGAACAAACATTTACGACCACGAAGCCGTCACCCGACAAAACTCCACCATGGCCCTGTATTACACAATCTTCCTGCCATCTCTGAGTTTCTCTTGCTTTTTTTCATTTTTTAGCTTTCTTGTAAACTACCATTCCGAATTCTTTTGCATTACTGCTGTATCAAAACACATCCTGGCAAAAGGATTGAAACGAGGAGTTCGATGAAGCAGAAGGTAGAAAATCGGGTGAACTTTTTTTCTATTTGAAAAGAAGGCAGTACACGTAGGCGATAAGGATGGGGAGGAGGGATTCACATGCTCCCTTCCTTATGCAGGTGGTTGCATGCGTGACTGGCTTTGAAAAGCCAAGCACCAAAGCCCAAATACGAGGCAGGCATGCGTACTGCAGCAGCGTCGCGGTGACAGCTGCGGGTGACGTCGTTCAGGCAAATAGAGAACAACAAGATATAATAATAATAATGATGTTGTCCGCGACAGGCAACTACGCTGCGGCGATGACGGCAGCTTTTCCACCGGTGCCGCATAAAAAGAGGATTTGTTGTTGGCTCGGCTGCTTGGCTTCTCTTCTGAGTGTGCGTGCATGCATGCGTGTGTGTGTGTGCGTGCGTGCGTGTGTGTGTGTGTGTGTGTGTGTGTGTGTGTGTTTGTGTGTGTGTGTTTGTGTGTTTGTGATGCTCGTGTTTAAAACCTCATTCCGCGTTCTCCACTGCAGGTGATGTGTATAGGCATGCATACATACGGGACCGCGCAATGCGGCTTATGAAGAGAGCCTTACACAGCCACGCCACAGTCGCCTGAACAAACTTTGGGTCAAAAAGCAACGCTGTGAGCTCCTGCATGTGTATCAGGTGTCGTTGCCAAGCTGCGGGCAGAATCCTACCATCACCTCCTCGGTACCAACGTTTCTTCAGAACACCGGTGTTTTATTTATAATGATTATTTTCGTATAACTGCGTTGCTTCAAATATGCTACAATGTGGCTAAGAGGTAAAAAAAATATGGTGGTTCGTGACTGTGCAGACACAATATTGCAAAAGCAATGTTAACATACACTATATGTAAGGGTTTTCATTTTTGTGCCATTGTTTATTTTCCCATTTTGTTGGCAAATATAGATATGGACGCTCCCAGTCCAGCATAGATCTCGAACTATAAGATTACTTGGGTGTTTTTATTAAAAACTTGGCTAGTGTCACGAAACAAAATGTTCGAAGCACGCACTGCCTAAATGTCGTGATAGAGAAATTGAAATTCACAGCTGGAGAGAAACTGACAGATCCCAGCTCTTGATAAACACCATGGTCACACGTTTCAGCTGCACTGGTTTAGCTCCATCTGTTTAGAGTGCTTGGGCGCCGATTTTTTTTTCTTGTTTATCCTGGTGTGTTTAGGTTCTAAGGCTGCATGGAAACTGCATACGCTAACCTAATAGCGCATCGCAGTACAGCAAACGATCTCGCATTATTAGTTCGCCATTCATTCACTGCTTCTCGCGGTACATTGGTGTCCAAGTTCCGTAAATATACAGCACAAATTTCAACGAAATTCTTGTCACTGAGACCATACGCGTGTTACTTATTTAGCAATGCTGCCATTCTCACCGTAGATCATAGCAATGAAGCCATATACATATAAATAGAAAAAAGCACTATTAATTCCCTTGTAATACGCAAAACCACAAGTGAGAAATACAAGAAAATTAGTAATACCAGCTAAGACGCATGGCATGAGTACAAATGACGAAAAAACCACAAATTACCGCAATTACAATGGTAAGACTCAACCTATAATATAATTTCTATGTTAAACAATTGTTCCAGACACCTCAAAGCCAACAGCATTTTCTCCAGCGTACGTCCAATCATATAGCTGAGTTTGTGGTAATGGTAAACACATAGCTAAGTATGTTAAAAACACCCTGATGCATACGTATGACACATTTTTACCGATTAGCGATTTCATATGACTAGTAAACTTTGACACGTTCTCACACGTTGTCATGCAAATAGTACCATGGGCCCCGTCAGCATTCTACTTTGCGGCCTTACGCCTAGAAGCGTGCTCGTAGCCAAAAAAGGTGCCCTACCCCCCCCCCCCCCCCTTCCGAAGTTTGTATGATGGGGGGTGTTTTCCTGAGAATAAATGAAAAGAGGTGTTTTGAGGCCTTTAAAAAATGCGCCCTTACCCCCCGAAGAACATTCCTGGCGGCGAGCCTGCCAGTAAGTTTATCCAAAATATTGTGTATGCAGTTCTGGCAAATAAATATAAATTAACTGGTTGTACGAAACCTTTTGACCGATTACACAAAATCAGATAAGTCAAAATATTTTCCCTCACCTCGGTGATTCCATGGAGAACTCTGACGTGGAGTGCGACGAGTTCCTGGAAACGGCCGAGGCACCCGAGGCAGTGGCCGTGGCCATGTTCGAGTTCATGTAGCCAATGTGGCATCGCACGTCTTTAGCCGTGGTGAAAGCGCTGCGGTTGTTCTTGTCCGGCCGGAAGAGGATGATGTAGACGCGGGGCATGAAAAGCAGCACCAGGGCGACCTCGGCCGAGAAGCTGATGCAGAGGCAGAGCGTGATGACCTTGTGCTTGCTGCCGAAGTAGATGGGCACGAACGCGGCCCATATCACTAGAGTCGTGTACATTGTGAAGCCAATGAACTTGGCCTCGTTGAAGTTCTCCGGCACGTTGCGCGTCTTCACGGCGTACACCGTGCACATGGCGATGAGAAAGAAGTCGAAGCCCAGCGGAGCGATTATGCCCAGCGTGGTGGTGTTGCAGATGAGCTTGACGCGGTCGAGTGCCGGGTAGTCGAACATGGAGTCGGGTGGCTCGAGCACCACCATGGCGCCGATGATGGCGCCCTCGACGGAGATGAGCAGCCACGTGATGATCACCTGGGCGGTGGCGCTCATGAAGCGGGGCTTCTTGGTGATGATCTTCTTCTTGGAGCCGGCCAGGATTCTGCGAGGTCAGAATTGGTAATACGGTGGAGTTACATAGTTCAGTATTGGCAGTGGCATTAACAAATGGGTTTCCATCTAAAACTTTCAAATATAGTGACTCGATGGTAAGCGGAACGACCATTTTCTGAGGTCAACAAACCTCCGTTAGTACACCCAGGTCTGTACGCTAAGTCTCCGTGTGCCCGCCTATTTGAACAAAACAAGAACACAATAAAATTTCATCTCTTCTGTATCCTGCAGAACCAATGACAGTCACATGTGTAAATCTTCTGAAGTGTCGCAGCGGTCGTGGAGTAGAAAATTTCAAGTAAGTTGTAAATGGCTCAAAAGTGGAGTGCTGCTGCGTACATGCGTGTCGGCACAGTATGAGAGCCAGCAATACGTGGGTCATTTGGCGCGAAGCCCCGCGTCTGGCGTCACCGAACCGCCCACCCCCGCTTCAGACGCAATGTCTTTAAATGAGTACGTCAATCCCTTCCAGTCATAGTCCTTGGTGCGATCCCTGAATCATTCAGGAACAGTCAAGACACGTCCTCTCAAATGAAAGTTTCCGTTATGTAAGGCCTCCTATATACTCCCACATGCGGCGTTCAACGTCACCTTTTGTCTTGCAAGCTACACATAATGAAGTTGCGGGGAATACGGTTTTGTAAACACATGATTAGAACATGTTGGCGCTAATCCCGCGTGGCGAAAATATAGCAAGGAGGTCTTTGAGTGTCTGAGCTTTAAGGTTACGCCGTAATGATGACGTGGATAAGCTAATCCATGAATGTAACTGGACGCGGTTTCTCTTAGAGGAGATCTGCCTTTGTTCAGAGAATACAAGCAGCAGCACGACGCTCTTTTTTCTGTACACAACTAATATAAGGGGCCCCTAGCACCTACTATTCACAATGAAATGACATTTCCTGCAATGTAGTCAAGCAGTCATACCGGCAGCGTATAGGATCCGGCCACGGAATGCACGCACAATCAAAAAAAAAAATCAGTGCTTGCTGTATCCTCTGAAGTATTTACTGGGATTCACTGGCATTGCGGAAAATACATGTAACGAAAGACGCTGAACTGGGGCCTAGTGGGTCATGTGGGAAGCCAGAGCAGTGAGCACCACCAACTGAGGAGTCCCGACAACAGAAAAAAATAACACGACTGATCCCTGTGTCATAAGAATCGGCATAACACGATAGTGAAACGTGCATTCACAGATGGAGTTGAGCGTTTACTGTGCATTGTTTCGCCCCTGGAGTGAAGGAACGTAACGTGTAATGTCACGTGAAAAACGGCAAGGAGCTCGAAATTCGCAGCACACTCCTCAAGTAGAAAGGACGCCCGAAAAAAGCATACACTGGGCAAGCGCGAGTCAACTGTCACGTCAGAACCCTTAAATTGCTCTGCTCACACTCAAATAAGGGCGCCCGGAACCAGTCCACCAGTATACACACACACGAGGAGTGTTAACAAAGAAGTGTCACATGTGAGCAGCACGCTCTTTTCGCCGATGTGGCGTCTGAAGCGAGTGAAGTGACCTTCGTGTTCTCTGTAGCTTTAGCGCACACTTGCGATGACTGTAAAAGATGCACAAACCAACCCAGTGATGATATAAGCGCGTGCGCGCGAGTGTCCACGCCCTGTTGAAGCGTGCGCAGGTCGCAAGGCGCGGGGCGACGACCTTCAAAGCACGCCCTCCGCTGCCTTCGCGCCATCTCGCTACTAATAACAAGAACACGCTGAAGCCACCAAGCGCTGAGCAGCACTAATGGTAAATGGCGCATACAAGTAGCTCACCGTTAGGACGCTGACTAACGTACTTCTGTGGCCAGGTCGATCGGTGCACCGTGCTACACAACAAGATGTCGTAGGTTCGACTCCTGGTGGTGCAACTACTTCTCTAGTTTTTTTTCTTTGGCAACGATTATTGGGAAGACCCTTTCAGTGTTTACAAACACAGGCCCTTGATGATATCCCGTTTTGTTCACCGATGTGCCATAATAGCATCGGTGGACAACAAGAGCTTTAGAAGATAGGCCACTGTTTTTTTTAGTTTCCTTCCCTTATCTGTCAAAATATCAATATATTCGTATCAATATATGCGTATCAATATATGCGTATCAATATATTCAAATAAATGTTGTTTTGAGCTACATAAAAATCACAAAAGATTCCTCTGTACATTACGCACGTTCCTGTTATGTGTGAAACGAAAGGGAGACTTTCCTATCCCTTGAAAGGAACCTGAAAACGTGCATTATGTTTCGACATTACGAGCTGTTAAATGTGGTGACGGGAAGTTTTTTGGGGTACAACGCTTACAGCTTTGAAACTGTCTATATTTTACGGCGTCATATCTGTGACAGGTACGCGTTGCGGTGGTGAACACCGGAATAAAACACTCTCGTGTTCTCTCTTTCATAACGGATATCTTTTTTGTGGGGCGAAGCTCTTTAGAGTCGAGCAATGTTCCCTGTCCGTCGGCGTGACACGCTTGGCACATAACCCACTCTAAATTGGGTATGTGCCTCAGGGGATGCGAGATGGCGCTACTTGGAGTGTTTACTAGATGGAAGCACAGACGTACGCACGGCCAGACAGACTAGCACGGACGAACACACGCACGGACGGACGGATAGATGGATGCATAAACAAATGAATAGATGGATAGACGTACACGCGGACGGACGGACAGACGGACGCACGGATAGACAGACGGATGCATGGACGGACGCATAGGTGGTCACGCGGGCGGACTGATGCAAGAACGGACGGACGGACAGGCTGAAGGCCGCTTCGCCCCACTCATCATCATTCACTCCGTGGATATGCTGTGTTTTTTTTATTTCGTTCCTTTTTATTAATACGAACAATAGCGTCTACGGATACCAGCGGCAGCAGCGGCATCAGGCCTGTGCAGAACGCACAGAGTGGTCACAATGAAAGTTGGAAGAGCTGAATTTCCAAAACCTGTTGTAAAATTCCTTGGGGTTACAAATACAAGTATGCTTACAAGGCGCCCGCTACGCCATAAATCATAAATTTTCTGAAGTTGGTAGGCACCCATAACGACATTCTTTGTCATTCTGTGAGACACGAGGTAACCTCGACGCATGTCAAAGGCATCACGTGCCCTTTGCTTATGCGTAGACTGATGACGATAAATTTTGGCTGAGCCCTTTGTAATGGGTTGGAAGCATTCAACGACCCATTTGTGACGCAATTCGTATTGAGTGACGTCTGTTTACGGAATTAGCATCGTGTAACACCTGGTCGTTATTTCGCTTTTACAACCCTCCATATTGCATCTGTTAACACGGTTCCTTCCCAACATGACTCCTGTATACGGTTTTCTCGCAAAGGAGCTTCAACCAACGGCATATATCTGTGGTGCAATGCTAATTGGCCAATGAGAGGACCAATCGTCGAGCCACGTTCCACCAAGAGCATTTTTCTTATTCGTTTTTTTCGTATTGTTTCTCGCAGTAGAGGTTACCGACACCGGCGGCGGCAACGGTGGACAACTACAGCGCCACGAAAGGCCCTTATTATTGCATAACAGCTTTCGCACGGTGGGTGAAATGCCTCGTCCTATTCGACTGTGACGTTTCAGTGATTGATACAACGTGACTAGAGATTTCGCTTTCTGGTCGTCCTACCAATAGTAGCATACCGTCGAAGTTGTCAGCAGTACACTCCTTGATCTAGAACAAGTACTATCAAGCGAGAGAATACAAACAGAGCTCAAAGCCACCTTTGGCGCACACTACATGAGCCGTGAGATTTCGTATGGCAACAAGGGACGCGTTTGTGAGGCTTGAAACATTTAAGTGCGCTCTGTACCCCATGCTCAGCACCAGAACACCGACGGCAAATAAACATGTCCGTCTGAAATGAGAGACCGCGGGTTCTTACACGCTGTCGGTGGCCTTGTGTCCCAGATTTGTCATTGCGATTGCTACCAGGCCATGTGTGGCCGTATAGGTGAAAGTCGGCTGCACCTAACACCCCCACTTTGCCAGGGGAGCTTAGAAAGACGTCTTTTTTGCAGAGAGTCTTGTACCGAGAGTGTAACAGGGCTCACCAGTTGCGTAGAGCGCGTCCTGTTCATTTCGATTATACATCTCGAGTACGTTTCTGGCGTGAGGTGTTTTATAGTACTTCTCAACGAACTGCGCTGCGCCTCGTGGTGAAGTGCAGCTGGTGCAGTGCCTGTAACCGAGTGGCCTTGACAAGGGGTGTAGGCCTGGCGACGCTCGTTCAGTGTGTCTCAGAGCAGGCAACTCAGGCGTACTCGTATCTGCACAAAGGAATGCACTCATACCACTCATACAGTCCACAAACACTCGATGCGAGTGCCGAGAGCGGGGAAGCCTTGAATCCTCACCACTCGCCAGATCACCAGTGCACTGTTCTCGGGAACCGCATGCGTGCGAATGATGTACTCATGGTGGCTCAATGATTCAGCAATTTTAGACGACCCGATGTAGCACCTCTTGAGTTCAGAACCCAGATTTTGCCCGTTTCACGAGCTGAAACATTGCTCATTTTAGCAGGTCCATTTCGGCTTCAATTTTTATTAGCTAACGGTCAAAAACAGCCTTAGACAGCTAATATGTATGCCTACCTCACCTTTCTCGAATGTTGCATTGCGCTCGTTTCAGTCCCTTCGCTTCGCCTCTAGGACGAAGCGAAGTCGTAATCGTCGCCTCCCGGGCGACCACCACGAGCCTGAGCCACGATGTCTTCACAGCCAGCACTCAACCTCCGTTAAAATACTGTCATCATCACCACAGGCTGTAGTAAACGTTGCGTTAATGTACCGCGAAAACAACTAAGTACTTGCGCGTTTAAACTTATAAGGATGTAATACCAAGGTATCAAACATCATTGATCTATAAGACAACGTACCTTGCGATCCGGTTGGTCTTGGTGACGAGCGCCGCGTATATCATGGCGAAGCTGAGACCGGGCAGCACGCGTGTGATGAAGCATGTGAGTGCGCTGGGCTTGGCCAGCAGGGCGAACGTGGTTCCATGGCAGAGGAACATGCCGATCAGTATGATGTAGGACAGTTCGCGCGTCGAGCTCTTCACCACGGGCGTGTCGTTGTGACGGATGAAGATGATCATGGCAGCCAGCGTGGCCATCAGGCCAAGGATGGCTATGCTCATGGCCGCCAACGACTGGCTGTCAGTCCAGTGGATGTATTCCTCGGGAATACGAACACAACCTGGAGAAAGGTGTGTAGTTTCTAAATGAAAGAGCACTATTCACAGTAGATTACGAGTCTTCGCAGATATACAAAACGCAACCATCATCATCATCATCATAGCCATTATATTTAGACTGTTTATCAGCCTATATTTCGATTCACTATATGATGGGGGCCTCTGGCAATGATCTACAGTTTACCCTATCCTGAGCAAGTCGATTCTTGTGAACTCTTTAATTGTACCTCCCGCCAGATGGGCGACATGAAAATACCGCAATAACAACACTAAATGTGTCAGAGTCATGACTGTTCACTCATCGTCACTCAGCGCCTGAGGCGTGGCCTATAAGAACTCGCCAGACACGTCAAGATACTGTCGATGTCTCGTGGACGGGAACGCGCCGTTGAGCACGAAATACAACAACATCTACGCAGCAGACCCCATTCATACTTCACTAAAAAAAAAGCCATGCATACCAAGCAATCGAATGAATGCTGCCAATGGAGTTTTATATTTGTGTCACCGTTCCTTTAAACGAACGCTGCGCCGTTTATGCACGACATTCTCAGAACAATCTCACTTCGTGCTTTGTATAGTTTGGTGTAATTACTTGCCCTTGCGTGCAAAGTTTCGCTGCCTTAAATTGAAATTACTATTTCTTTTATAGAGCGTTAAAAGCAAAGTGCCTCACCCGTGAGGTTCTCATTAGGCCACCAGCCCCTCTCGCAGTCCAGGCAGGTGTACTCGTCCTTGACGTACTGGTTCTCTTTGCAGGCCACGCAGTTCCAGCAACACTTCATCGTTTCCGAGTGAATACTCTGCAAGAATATAGCCATATAAGTGAAAATTACAGAAAGATGAAGTAGTTGGAGTGTGCATGTGCGCATAAGCGTGCACATACCTCCCCGGGAAAGGGCGGGGGTGAAAGTTCATCACTGCACCCTCCACTTTCAGAATATTAGGCGTTAAAAGCAATACGTCAAAGCACGGGCCAGACTCTACGCCCCCCTTTTTGCCATCCCCGGGGGCCCGCCTGTGTGTGTGTGCATGTGCGTGCATGTGCGTGCGTGCGCGCGCGCGCGCGCGTGTGTTTGTGTGTGTGTGTGTGTGTGTGTGTGTGTGTGTGTGTGTGTGTGTGTGTGTGTGTGTGTGTGTGTGTGTGTGTGTGCGCGTACGCGAACGCATTCTGAACAAGCTAAGCATATGCACCATTATGTCGGATACACTTCACAATTTTAAAGAATCTTAGAAGGAAAAAGAGGTGCTTCCCATAAAGAATACTGCTTCTTTAGAGATATTAAAAGGGGGTTTTAAAGAAGAATAGATGCCATTTTATGTGATGCTTTGCGTTAGTGAAACTTAAAAGACACGCGAACGTAATTGAAGAAAGAGCTGTTTGAAAACGCCAGAAAGTGCAATTAGTAGCAGTCTCGCAATGACGGCCTTGCTGGACGCCAGGGTGGGTCTGCCATTGGTTCACCATCTTTCAAGTACGGCTTGCGACTTAGGTTAACGAGGTTGTTAATGGCGAATTCCGGCGCACAAGAGTGGTCATGGACAAGCACTTTTGACTCGAGATTGCCCCCCCCCCCACGAAAAAAAACACACAAACACGCAAAACTGAACCAGATGGAAGTACTCCGACTAAGTGGCGTTCGTTTTTTTTTCAAAAGGACCTGTTCTCCGAAGCCCTTGAAAAAGACCGTTAAAAGCTCCTGTCCAAGAGTCTGCTGTTCAAGCCGCTACTCGCATGTTCCGTTCATTAAGCTGTGAATTTATGCGTTAAGCATGCCATCTCTGCGATGCTACTTTATACGTCAAGTATAGCGGCGTTTTCAACAAACCTTTTTGCGCTTTTCGACTGTACTTATTTCGAGTCTCTTGGTATTCCCATCAAGCAGTTGAAAGCGCAACTGTCGGGTGTGTAAATGCAGCCTATGCAATTACAACTAGGAGCTGTGATGTGATATGAAAAAAAAAAGAAAATTAAAACGTCATCGGGAGTCAAACCCGCGACCTATGGGTCCAAGGCAAAAGATGCCGAGCACACTGTCCGCTGCGCCGTGATCATTCTTTAGAGCGAAGACTGTTATAAGATCGCAACGCGGGTCACGTGCGGCGCCGTAGTTTTCCGCAGTCACCGCCACCGGTGTCCGTAACTAGAGTTACTGCATATGCCACCTTTACTGTATATTACTGTATATTCTACCTTGTAAGTTACTACATATGCTACCTTTACTGTATATTACTGTATATGCTACCTTGTAAGTTACTGTATATGCTACCTTGTAAGTTACTGCATATGCTACCTTTGCTGTATATTACTGTATATGCTACCTTTACTGTATATGCTACCTAAAGGTAGCATATACAGTAACTCTATCCGTAACCACTATGGCACGAAAAAACCCAGTATATAAAAACACTTAAGGGACACAGTGGAATTCAAATCCGAGTCCCATGCGTGCCAGCTCAGTTTTATATCACTGAGCCACGCAGGTGCCTGGGACTCCCTTGCAAGCTTGCTTTAGGCAGGCTTGATGTCGGGAAAATAATCGCGTTAATATGAGCAATAAAGCGTTTTAAAACAGCAAAGGACCAACCAGGCGTCATACAATGCGAATTGCATAACGAGTGGGGCGTTCAATGTTCCCAGCCATTACAAAAGCTAGTTCTTGATCACTAATTACCTGTGGTGCATATCCGCCTCAGGCCTTATAATTCATCGTCGTCAACTACGGCATGAAAAAATAGCACAAGGTTTCTTGCGAGTGTGTAGCGGATACCACGCTTCTCAGAAGAAGGACGAAGGATTGCATAGTGATTCTCGGGTGGCCCTGCTTATAAAACAAAACCTCTAGTTGTCTTGGAGCGAGAAGCCCTGCGAATGTGTCTGGGACTCCCTACATTTGTGGCTATCAACGTACTGTACCAGGAAGCGCGCCTGTCTACACTACTTCGTCGATTTCGCATTTTGACGGTACAATCATTTTTAAAATTTTATAGCTTACCGGCAAAAAGATCTCAATATGCTTTTATCGCAAACCCAGACGCCTTCTTTCTTGCTCATTGGCCACGGTTTCACACACCTCAGATAATGTTTCTACGAAAGAATCTACAAAGTAAAAATGTGAACATTAGAACATTAGAAATGTAATTGAGAGTAATGACTCGAATTTTCATGTTATAATTGAGTATGATGATATATTCCCCCAAAACGCCAAGTTACAATCTCTCAAACTTTTGAATAACATATTATTAGATTACTTGTAGCATGCAGAAACTAAAAATATAATAGCCACAGATGCTTCAGTAAATAATCAAAAGGCAGGTATAGACATTGCCTCTGAATCGCTTGACTGGTCCTTTTCATTGAGACTGTCTGATTTTACTCCAGTTTTTGAAGTGGAGCTCGTCGCGATTATTTTAGCTCTTCGAAAACTTCTGTCAAATCAAAACAACGCAGTCATAATGACGGATTCTCTTTCAGTTTGTGCAGCTCTGACAGCTTCGCAGAACTCTCGAATTCTAAGGACATTCAAAACATTAGTACCCCCACAGTTGAGACTCCTGAGGTTACTATGGGTTCCGGGACACTGTACATTGAGAATAAATTAATTGGCCAATTCCTTATCACGAACCACACTTGATGGCACATTTTTATCCATACTGCCTGATGTTGAATATATTACAGCAATAAGATATCGAAAATCCGCAATCTCCACTGATACATTAGAAAAACTAACTACATGGACAGAATATAACCACCTCAAGTTTTCATAGCGACCCCACTGGAGCCAGTCCAGAAAGCTTGAAGTTTTAATTACTAAATTTCGATGTCAAGTTCGTGTCCCCCCCCCCCCCTAAACCTGTATCAACAGTGAGCTGGTCAGGCAGTATCACCCCTCTGCGCATTCTGCGGAGAAGTGGAATCACTAAAATATTATTTTTTGTATTGTCGCCGATACACTATCCTTCGTAAAATGTTACTAGTTATTCCATTTCTGAAAATAGGCGTTAGATTGACGGCAGAAACTGCACTAAGCTTTGGTGCCTCAGATTTGGGACATTGCCACAGGGATGCTTTCAATGCCATTAGCGATTATATTCAGGCATCGAAACGTATACCTTTGTGAACTTCATCAAATCATTATTATTTATTACTCGCCCCGAAAAATTCTAAATGGCAAAGTGAAGTGAACGCAGCTGAGTGGTAATCACAACATAAATCTCGAAAGTTCTCAACTTGACTTTTTGATCTTTTTTCGTTTCCTCCCTTTTTATGTGGTTTTCCTTATATTAGTCATATTATGTTACAAATTCATTACACATAGTTAAAATGACCGCTGAAAAACTGCACTACGCTTTCTTGGGCAATCCCCCTGAGTGGGTATGAGCCATAAGTCCAGGGAAACAAACAAACAAACATGAGTGCCATGCTACACAACTAGACTGGTTGTTTTCTGTTAGGCTTCCTGATTACACCCAAATATCTTTGGCCGAGTTCTTGGTTATTATATTAGCAGAACGTTAACTTCGTTTACCTATAACTTCTGTGACTATAGTTACAGATTCATTGCCATTGTTTCAACTGATTCGGATATTCTAAGAATATTTCAATTACTTGTTCCTCATCATTTGCGAAACCTGCGACTAATTTGGGTGCCGCGACACAAAGTAATTGTACTCAATGAAGTGCGGACTCTCTGGCGAAAGCTTCTCTGACAGGTCGAGTTCTCTCTCTCTTTCCTGTTACGGCGTTCGTTGCTCGGCAAGGTTCAGAAAGTATGCATTATCTGTGTTTACTCCAAGTATAGATTGATCAACGGACTTTCTGCACCTACAGTTCTCTTGGAGCAGGAAATGGTGTGCAGCAAGACGAGCTTAAGTTGTAATAACCAGAATGCGTTGTAGAATTCAAAATCTAGATTTTTCACATGTACAGAACCGGTTTGGCAATCTCCAATTTTTCGCTCCTATTGCAACGAGCTCGAAACTATCTAACGCTTTTTGTTGAACTACCGACGTTTTTTTTTTTTTACACAGAAAACGTAGTATAAAAATTATATTGCGGCAACGTGGTCTACCGGTTACGTTTGTTGTTCTATTATCATCCTAGGCCTTCGCACTGGGACACTCGGACAAGAATATTTTCAAAGCTGTCGAAAAACTTTTATGCAACCCGAATAGATTTGTTAGGTGTATCAACTACCAACAATTTCTTTATTCAGCATTCCTAGTCAAAATATCTTCAGTCTCTGGGAGAATCAACAAAATAGTGCAACTTAAGATTACAATTATTCATACTTAACGCTTCACTAGAAAAATTATCTCAAAACTATTTTACCTCGTACTAAACATTAATCTTAAATACAGTATGTATGATCTGCCCAACTCATGGTCGACCACCCAGAGTGGGTAGGTGCCAACGATCGCAGGACCATCATCATGATCATCATTACTACACAAAAAATATGAATATATATGGTGTTGAGGGTACCGAGCAAGCATGCTTGTAGCAGCTACCCAAAGAGTGTTCAGAAAACACTGAAAGACTGAGCTTTCGCCGTGAATGTGCTGCACGTTCCACGCAGGCCTAGTGGTGTTTTCAAGGGTTTAAAGTGTGCGGCCTTGGCTCAGATGCCACTGCGCCGTAGTCAAATGCCTTCAACACTTAAAAACACGTTCTTTTTTTAAATCTGCCATAGTCCTCTCAGCATTTTTGGTAAAGGGCAGTAATGCGTCATGACTGCAGCATCCGCGATGAGTTCCTTCAACGCGTCTTTTTACGTGTCTGTGCAGTTTTAACAACGTCAAACACATCCTCAGGAGGCGATCTTACCCTTAGCGTTGGTGTCACTCACAGCGCACGTTCATACCCCCCAAAAAAACCCCACCTTTCCGAAAGGAATCGTGAGGAAATACGAATGCATTTCTTGTGCCGAGAGAGGGCACTGTTGCCGTCAGACATCCGCCTTCACCAAGTTCTGCCAACGCATTGGGAGGGGCCCAGCCAGCAAATGGTCGAGAGTGAGGAGCGAGCAGACGGGAGAGTGGACGCCAGCGTTCTCGGCTCTGCGTTGGCGTGCCGGCATTTCACAGCGGCGCCTTGAGCTCACACTTTCGGATTTTCGTAAGAGGCGCCTAGCCAACGAACGGTTGAGTCAGACGAGAGTGGACGGGAGAGTAAGGTGCAGGGAGGAAAGAGAACGAACGGCGAGAGAAGGAGTGGTGAAGCACTGCACCCACCCGCTCCTACACTCTCTCACCGAAGATGCTCCGGTTGCTAGGAGCGAGAATAAGCGCGCGCACCCGCAGCTGTTGCTATGGGAGAGGGAGTGAGAGCGGAGAGATAACTCCTGCTGGCGCGCGGCCGCCGCACGGATACCGCCGCCGGATGCTTGACATAGCCCGACTAAGAAATGCATTCGCCTTTAGAACTCGCGTGGCCATAGCTCAGTAAACGTATGCAGCAGACTGGGGTGCCCCTTCTGTCCCCCACCGTCACGCACTTACAGACACTTGCGCCAGCTACCAGCGTATATTCTCTAGTGTGCTACTATGGAATCATATGATATCAGGCTTTGCGATGCAGTGGCGTACCTTGACTTTTCCCTTTTCGCAGGGCAGCGAGCAAATGGAGATTGGCGGCGCCGTGCGTTGTGCTCGGTGCCACTGCACGTCTCGGGTCATTGTGAGCTCGCCGTTGACCCACGAACCAACCTGTACATAGTCGTAGTGGTGCTCACCCAGTTGTTGGTAGTTCATTAGGTCATACCTGCATTATCGAACACGAAACATGAATCAGTCAGATACATTATGGGCAGTACAGCGCACAAACTCACCGGACGAAAAGACACAAACACACGAAAGTTTCTAAGATTCCAAGCTTTCTCTCTTACTATTTCGTTCAATGAATGACAGTGATGTAGACACAAGGAGAGGTTCTAGATCAAGTTTGTTTGCATTGGCCTATAGTACTACGTGATTTTTATGACTCGTAAGAACACACCTCGATTGAGCGAGTCAGTGAGTGGGTGAGTGAGTGAGTGAGTGAGTGAGGGGAAACTTCATTGAATAGGTCCGGCGATTTTGCGCTGGGTGGGCCCACAAGCACGCCGGCCTAGGTGACTGCCTCAAAGCGCAAAAATTTTTAGGACAATTAATTCACTAAATTTCTGGCAACGAAACCTGATGTGATTGAGATCGCCAAAAAAAAGGTGCCTTGTGTGAAAAGTAGTACTCATTTCAAACATGACGCGGAGGAAGAACACGAAATATATTAAGTTAACCACGTCATGAAGACGAAGTCTGCCGTGAGAAACGCTTGAAATGCTCTGCTGAGCAGCTGCTGCATTGGGTAGTCGCGTTGCCATGCGGCAGGCATTTACTATGCGAAGCGAATAGCACAGGACAGTGAAATGCTCGTCGACTTGAAATCAGCACTAAAGTATACAGCTGGCGTCATTTTGCAACGAAAAAGCACAAAAATAGCTGCAATATCTCTCGAAGCACGCACGCGAAACCCACCACCAGCTGTGGCTCTGGCTCCAGGCGAGGCGTCGACGACGGAGGCAGAGAAACTCCAGAGCAGGCGGCCGTTTTGTTTTCCCAGCCTAGCAGAAATCATTGGCAGTGCGGAGTTCTTTTCCGCGAACCATCTGTTTCGACGGTGCACCGCAGTAAAGAAGCCATGCGAAATATTTCGCTAAAGTATAATTGACTCGCACCCGATTCTCCGAACGCGCCTCCACGAAAAGAAATTCGCGACATTCGGTTCATCCGTGCTGTCACTTTCACTTTCGCTTAAAGAAAAAAACAATGAATCACACGTGGCTCGTCCGGGGATGCTTTCCGGCTAACAATAACTGCGAGTTAGTGGGAAAACATCGCTTCCAGCTTGCACGAGTAACAGCGCGTTCGCTAGCGACAAACGATGAAGCTAGTATAAGAGGCAGGGGTACCTTTCAAAAGCGTTAGGTAAAGTTAGTGCAGTTTATGAAGCGTGAAATATCCTTGTACACGCAAACATCTCAAGCGTCTAGAAAAAAAAAAAACAAAGCGCAACGTCGACTTCCACATCCACTAGAAATTAATGCGCTGTATCAGCCGAAGGTAAAGCTTGTCAGCGAATTCTGCAGTTTATTGCACAAGCTAATGAGCCGCACGATAACACTCGCATGAAGAGACCTTTCTTACGCCATTTTATTAACCCCGAAGCTTCGGGGTATTAGCTATAGGTTTGCAATTACATTCCTAGAAGGCTTAGGTAACACAACCCTTTCGTGACGGTTGCCGCCAATGGCATGACGTACTTCTTTAAACAGCAAGATAACGCGTGCTGTTTAAATGCTCCCTGATAAACGATAATGCTCCCTGGCGTAGTTTGCTAATTCAAATAGGCGAGGCAAGGCAACAGATAGGTTGGAGGCTGGAAGTTCAACCTAATAGAGCCTGGTTGAAGGCCCTCCGATGAGAGAATGGGCAATCGGATTGATATGTGGGGTGGAACGTCCCAAGACCACCATATTATTATGAGTGACGCCGTAGTGGAGGGCTCCGGAAATTTCGACCATCTGGGATTCTTTAACGTGCACCCAAATCTGAGCACATGAACTCACGGCATTATCGCCTCCATCGAGTGCAGCCGCCACAGCCGCGACTCGATCCCGCGACCTGCGGGTCAGCAGCCTAGTGCCTTGTATAACCCAAGTGATGTCCGGTGACGTTATAACTTCTCTCGAATCGATCCACGACCGTCTCATAAGCCAACCGATAAGCGGGTGATTTTACGAGGGGGTGTGGCATGTTGCGCCTGGACGTAAGAAGCTGTGCAGAAAACGGCGGAATTATTATCGCAAACACGCTCAACGGTACCCAGCACTTCACTGTTACGACAGAAAAGGGGAAAAAGAAAGGCGGAATTAGCACTAAGCCACGCAAGGCTTGAAACAGTGACACTGGACGAATGTTTAGGTTTTTTGTGTGTATGCCTTCGTTAGGTGATGCAGGTTCTAGGTTTATTCTAAGTTATTGCTAGGTTTCATCTAGGTGATGTATAGTTGTTTATAAGATGATTCTCAGTGCAGAGAGGTTCGAGTTACGCCACACACAGTCACAGACACGACATAGATGTCCAAACTTCAGAGACGTAAAGTCGCGTTGAAACCGAGCGTTCGCACCTGTCATAGATCTACGGACACGTCATCGTTATGGTAGCCTTTCCATCGCATCGGTGTCTTCGAAGCCACCGTTACCTTTACCGCTCCCTGCTATTCTCTTGTTTGACGCATAGCGCTTCCTATAAATACACTAGAGGGAACTCTGGCACTAGTGTCTATGGGAGCTGCAAGGCATGGCGGTTCAGTGAGCATGGGAATGATGGGTAGTTCACGTATTTGTCTAATTTCCGTACTTTGGGCTACGGTTTGCATTGCGTGGCTTAAAAGCTGCTTCGTCGCGAAACAAAAATCCGCAAATGTTCAGCAGTCGCACTTCACCACCTTGACCTTTGAGGCTCGCCAATTCAAATCGGGTCGCGAAGGTAAAAACGGTTTCTTCTTTTATTCGAAACGAAACGAAAACACTGAAATAAACGAAGCCACAATTGCGTTTGATGCCCGCAAGCACGAAGACTAGGCAAATCTATGTACTACCCCTCCTTCCCATGGTCGCTGAAGAATCGCAGCGCCAGAGCCCCCTCTAGCTATTTTTAGAAGACTCTATAGTTTGACGTACTCGTGGTCTTCGGCTCACCGCAGCTTCGCAGTCATTTGTCGGGCCAAAAGTTGCCTACTTTATTTATAGTGGACCAGTGGTTAGCAATGTGTCACTGCATTTACCTAATTTCTGAGGCACATACCGCTATGGTGACGATCATATAGTTTTCTTGTAGGCCGCTCAAGGGGACATACCTGTTAAGACGATGATAGTTTACTGCGATCGACTCCAAACGAACGATTTGAAAAAAAAAAACAGCTCAGAGGTTAAAACTGAGTGCGTTGAATTTCCTGTCACGAACAGCTCGCAAAGTCTGCCCTGTGTTCCGTACCGCTTTCTGATAGTGGTTCTCAATATACCTCGAAGAACTTGCAGGACTTGCAGCGTCATCGTCACCTATGACAATGAACGGAAATGCAGGTGCTGCACGAACAAGCAGGATGACGGAAGCATCATCTTACAGACTACTCGTGTTCCTGTTAAAGTCGGTATACACTCATCACTCCTGATTGATTGATTGATTGATTGATTGATTTATATGCGGGGTTTAACGTCCAAAAAACACCGTATGATTATGAGAGACGCCGTAGTGGAGGGCTCCGGAAATTTTGACCACCTGGGGTTCTTTAACGTGCACCCAAATCTGAGTACACGGGCCTAGAGCATTTCCGCGCCCATCGGAAATGCAGCCGCCGCAACCGGGATTCGATCCCGCGACCTGCGGGTCAGCAGCCGAGTACCTTAGCCACTAAATCACCGTGGCGGGGCCACTTATCACTCCTGTACGCCACTTGATCGTGTATCGCGTTGATCCAGCAACCCACCTGTCTCGGTGACCAGGTACATATGGTCCCCGCGCAAGTGATTTCCGATAGTGGCAGCGTCCTTACGACGAGAAAGTTGTCAAAAACGACGTCGCTTTCAAGTTTTAGTGTACTATAAAGAATATTTCAGGTGGTCAAAATCGATCCGAAACCCTTCATTCCGGCGTATTCGACAGCGCTGTCATTTAGGTCGTTAGGCCACCCCAACATTCTTTGACTGAGTCATCACCTTTTATTAGGTGACTACGAGTGGCAAATCCTTTATTTTAGCCGAGGTCATTAGAAACGACGGCGATACCGTATACGACGTTAGCATACGACACAGTAGCTCAGTTTTATAAATTGCCGAAAGCGAGCACTGCACGCGAACGGAAAGACCGAAGAGCTACAGTTACGTCGCTTGTTGTCACGAAGGCAAATCCATGCACCGCATAGCAAAGGGGTAGAAATAGTTTGTGAGGCTGAGCAGCTCCTGTGCATGGGCGGTGGGGCTTTTAAAAGGGAAAAATGGAGAAGTGCGGCAAACTAACGGTCGGTCGGTCGGTCGGTCGGTTGGTCGGTCTTGGTAAGCTATAGAGCTGTTGCTGCCATATGCAGTTCTCTTATGTTTGAATAACATCAACTTATCGTTTCGCGTAGCGGTTTTTTTTTTATCGTAAAAAAGTCAACATAAGGGCAGTTAGACTTACTAGCGGTCTTTGTAATTCCTCTGTACCTGCAGCAAACGCACAAAACTCATCAACGAAGCTCAAAAAATAAGATCAACGTAAACCCTCGCTTTGTCTATGCCATGGCAATCCTTTTTCAGAGCATATGATGATGATGATGATGATGATGATGTTGATGATGGCCTTGTATTGATGGTGCTCGCTCACAAAGAGGTATGGGCAAAGGACCAGGCGGCAGGAAGCCTTAAACAGAAGTTCCGTGGCGCTAAACCAAACTGGGAATTCGTTACAACGCCATTAAACCTTGTTTCTAATCTTATTTTTCTTTTTGTGTGTGCGAGCGCGAACCCTCTTTTCACTCAAGTATTGCAATACCAGTTAGACAACCAATCTGTCCCTTGCACACGCAAAAGAATAAAGGAGGTACTGAGGGGAACCATAATTGCAATTGCCGCAAAAAGGTACATTTGCTGACTCCATCTTGAAAACGGAATAGATACAGTTAAGGAAGAAGAAAAAAATTGGCCCCATATCTGCTCATTTCACTGCAAATGTCGTCAAAAGTCTTGCGTGTAGAGAGAGTGAACAAAACGTCTATTTGATGTACTGCGGAAGCGAAATTGATGAATTATATTCTGGAAACGCTGCGTTAGAGAGTCTCGATCCGTGCAGCGAAGGCGAACGAGCGCATCGAGGCACGTTAGACACGAGCGCTATCTGGCAGTTATCTTCGAAAACGAAGGAAGGCCTGCGCGCCCGCGGAGAAAGATGCGTGCCTGTCTCCGAGGCGCTAAGGTCTAAGACGCAAAGCGACGGGCAGGTGCCACCACAGTGTTGTATTAGCAAAGCGCTGGAAACACACGACTTTTTGAGCATCACGTTGCACTGTCAGCGCAGCGTGATTAACGCTACGGTCTTTAGAATTACTTATGTGTGCCTTCTCTAGTATGAAGGACCACATAATAAATATTGACGTGTTGTTATGGTACCTCAGATAGGCGCAGTTATTGTTTTTTATTTAAAATCGCACAAGTATGAACTCTGAAACTTAAGCAATAATGGTGGGTGCTGTGGATAGGGTTACCCGTTTGGGGTGTTGCTTGGTGCCGTTTGGAGTATCGTTACGGCGGACAAGCAAACAAAGGTTTGCTTGTCCGCCGACAGACAGACAGACAGACAGACAGACAGACAGACAGACAGACAGACAGACAGACAGAAGACAGACAGACAGACAGACAGACAGACAGACAGACAGACAGAACAAAATTTTTGCGTCGCATTACCCCAAGAAAGACTATCGTCTTTAAAAGTCACATATTTGCCACAAAGGCATTGCAATGAACGCGATAGCAACAATTTGGAAGGTCAAGCGCAAAATGACAATCATATCTAAACGTGCCCCTCGCTTTTTACGCACAAAATGATGCACGAAACGTACTCACAATACAGATAAACGCGAATAAGCATCTCAGTTGTTACTTCGCAATGTCTGAAAAGCGTGCCCTTTTCGCGAACGGAGGCTGTGCAACTACTGCAGTGACATTTGAGCGCCCCGTAACTACAACAGAATTGTTCCAGTGCAAGCCCAACGCCAGCCAATACGTATGATCCTCCCCACCGGGAGATAAGGGCGAGAGAAAGATCGTCCGCTCCCCTCTTCTCCACGGGCCAAAGTACGCGTGAGAGATGACAGCCACCGCGCGCTCATTACGCCATCTTGCTGATAATGCCGAAAACACGATAGTTCCCCCGAGATGCCCGCCAACAGCGGTAAGTGGTAAATATAAATAGCTTGCCGTTTGAACGTTCAAAGAGGTACACTTTGGTGGCTAGGTTGTTAACGCCTCACATCCTCGGCGTGAAAGTCCCACGTTCGTTTCCACGCGCCAGGGTCTTTTTTGTATTTTTTTTCTTTTTTGAGTTTTCATATATATAGATACGTATACATATACGGTGCGGGACGCCCACGCCTACGCCGGCGGTAAATTACGAAATCCAGCCGAGAGTGTGCATATAATGGCTATAGCAATAATAATCAAAGTGGAATGAAAGAAGTGAACATTTCAGTGAGACGGGAGGGGATTGGTTCAAGTAGCTTGTTTTTCTGCTACGCACAAGCAATGAAAGCAACAGGCTTTGCTTGCTGTGTTTAGCCACGGCGTAATGATTACGAGCTAAATTGAAAGAAGTTGAGGGTTTAAATCACAACAATAAAAAGGGTACTTTTTCGTCCACTTTAATTGCTTTAAATTTAGGTCGTAGTCATTACAGTACAGTTGAACACGACAAAATTATCCCGTATGCTTTGCTTGACATAAATGCCAGTTGTTTTCACTGATTGTGCCGAACTAATGTGACAAATAAACACAGCCAAAAGCAGCGCATGAAAACGATAACAATGTTGTGTACAGAAACGGGATGCCATGGAAGTTTTGTGAAGAAAATTTAGACAGCCACAATTAGCCTGCTGGCGTAAAGAAGCATACGCACTCTCACGCTTCAGTTAAGATGTTGTCTCTCACAAAATAAAAGGTGAAGTATGTACGTCACTTCACGTTCGCTCTCTCTAATGCATCAAGTGTGTCATCATTTACCTGAACATTAAGACAAGCGATGCTAAGGGGGAAGGGGGGGAAGGGACCAGGCACGGCAAAGTGCCTGGTCCCTTCACACAAGCACCACAGTGACATGTGCGCAAAGCGTGAATGGGCGGCACCGATGAGCCACGCCGGGAAAAAAATAATTAGTGGGTGGAGGGAAGCTTGGCTGCGTGTGTTTTTCGGCGTTGTCTAGGTTCGGGAAATGGCGCGTCTGGAAGTAACGACCCGGTGCCGTAATTAGTCACGGATAACGGACAAGTGAAGAATGCGCTTGACACTCGGCAAGGCGAACCGCCATTCCAGCTAACTCTTCGAGAACGTCTTTCTTTTCGTCTTTCCAGGAAGCCGTAGCTTCAGATTAGCTTGCTGCTTTGCTCGGTCTGCTTGAACACTTCTGTGCCAGTGAGATGAGTCTCGTTACACCACTCTCGGCCTCGGCGTAAAGGCTGCACCATCTTGTCTACAGGAACTACAGGCGCACGTCAGGTCTAGAGCTATTATGGGCTCTCCCGGAATCTGGTAGGCGCTGCTCCGATAATAGAATAACCTGCACTCGCGCCATCTCTCTCTCTCAATCTGTCCCTCCTCCCCACTGCTCTTTGAGCCAGAAGATTTGATTGGTATGTGAGGTTTAAAGTCCCAAAACCATCATGTGATCATGAGAGACGCCGTAGTGCACGGCTCCGGAAATTCCGACAACCTGGGGTTCTTTAACGTTCACGCAAATCTGAGCACACGGGCCTACAGCATTTTCGCCTCCATTAAAAATGCAGCCGCCGATGCCAGGATTCGATCCCGGAAGCCGCGGGTCAGCAGTGGAGTACCTCAGACACTAGACCACCGCGGTGGGCTCTTTGCGCCAGAAGGGCGACCTTAGTGTGTGGAGGAAAATCTCGGCTGTGGCAGTCGCATTTCGACATGGGCGAAATGCTAGAGGTCCGTGTGTTGCGCGATTTCACACCGGATAACCGATATTTCAGGAACCCTTCACTACAGCATGCCTTATTTACATTCGTATCGTAGATTCGTCATGCAAACCCTTACACTTGCCGCCCCCTTTTCTCTCTGCACTGGTAGGGTAGCAAATGAGAGCTTAGTTTACCTCTCTGCCTCTCATTACCTTTTCTTTATCTTCTTTTCTCTCTCTCTCTCTCTGGCTATAAACATGTATATATAGATTGTGCGTACGCACGACGTCAGATCTGGGGTTATATGTTTTTTCTTTACTTCCAGGCCCTGAACCACTGACCGTGCAGGGACGTCAGGCCGCGGCATGTTACATTTCGTTCATTCATGACCTTATTCGGCAAGCGAACTGTATGTAACATAAACTGAGATAACGTGCGGCGTATCAGTTGGCTGCATATTGCACTGCTTCCACGAACATCAGCTAAATGTGGCAGAATATGATGGAAAACCTGACAGTGACACCACCATCGTTTTGGCAGCAAGAGCTCAACAGCACGAAAACTGTTTCGCTTTCTCGAGCAGCCATATGCCCCCTTTTCGCCGAGTTATGACCGAACGGATCCCTTACACCAGAGCTGAGACATGCCAGAGTGGAGTCACGCCAGAGCGGTATTAGCTGCTATCATTACCTCTTTTAACATTTCAATTAGTTCCTATGACATTCATTGCTTTGCCGTAGCGGCCAAACAAAGCTTTTTTTTTCTTTTACAGCCTGCTTGGCATATTTCTAAGAAGCGATTGATATGACACTTCAAGGATTCGCTCACCGTCCTGGGGGGTCTCCGTTCTCGTGGAAGAAAACCGTCTCGTTGTTCCACGCGAATGTGGCGTTCATCAGGTACTGCAAGAAGACGGAGCCGTTGACGGGCACCATGGCGGGGCACACGCCGGACGTGTTGGGACAGAGGTCGCGTTGCATGTTGTGTAGGCCATACGCCATGGTGTATATGGACTTTTTCACAAACTCCACTTTGGTGTCCTGCTTGTGGCCCTCTCTTAGGTCTTCCTTGCCTAGACACGAACAGAGGATTACGATGAGAGTTGAGCCGCAACATAAGTTTTGATTAACTTGTAAGCGATAACGAAAATGTATCCTCCACGTATGCTACCTCCGTTGTCCCGGTGTTGTTTGTTTCCGTCCAAAGTAAGAGTTGTAGAGTAGAAAATAACGTTACAAGTTCGTGCGATGCCTACATTTCACATATGACAAGTCAACCATGTGTATTCACGTAATGCTGTTGGCTGCTGTATTTGCTGAATTAACACCAACCAAGTGGACTAATGTTGATTTGCTTTGGCTATAAAAGCAAGTGAAGATAACTAGTGATAATTTGGAATAGCTGTGAAGCATTCCAACGGCATTCACCATTAAATCAGCGCTGTCTTTTTTACTGTTAAGAAATAACAAAATGTTGTGTAGTATGTTCCACCACATAGAGAGAGCAGCCGACGCTTTCTTCTATTATCTACACTAGCTTCTATTGTGTAAAAAAAAAACAAATTGAGGATTGCGGTTGCAGCGGGCATTCAGAAGCAATAAGAACTTCCGAGCTGCGTGGATATTGTTTCAGGTATAGACATCTGAGATGCATCTTGTCTTCAAAGTGAATGTAGTAAGGCAGGTGAACAGTGTCGTCCGGAAAATGCTATAGAATTTCCCGTACGTCTTCGAGTTAGAATGAATGTGACCTTTATCAGCCGCTTAGCCGCTTTCGGCGGTGAGGCGGGGAATGGTCAAGGATGGTGAGCAATTTCATGTCAAACATTCAACAGTCCAGAGTCAAAAGTTCTTAAATTACTCTAAAGAAGCCACTTCGCCTGCAGTATATTGCATGAGCTCTCTATCGTGATCGGAAGATATTTAATTCTAAAGGTCAAGTGAACTTACTGCGATTGTTATGGGTGGTGTGTATGCATAGTTGCCCATAACTTTGTAACAAATATTAAGGCAACTTCCCTCTAGTGGCGCCAAGTCTGAATGAAGGGCAGAGCTGGGCAGCCTTGTTTGTTTCTCTCCGCTTTTCTTTTCCTTCTGCCTCACTTTTTAGATGCGAAGCATCTCTTGCTCGGGCATATGTACCGTGGCGTCGGCGGTGTCCATGCTCACTCTACCCATGCGCAACTCTCCTCCTTAACTCCCTGCAACATCTGCGCGACACTCTCTCCACTTCTCTTCTACCCCCTGCTTGCGTTCGCTCCCCCTCTCTCTCCTCAGGGCATCCCTCCAATATATATATATATATATATATATATATATATATATATATATATATATATATATATATATATATATATATATATATATATATATATATATATATATATGTATATATATATATATATATATATATATATATATATATATATATATATATATATATATATATATATATATATATATATATATATATATATGAGATCTAACAGACAATAATGCCAAGTAATGTATAGGGGAAGTTATCAGAACCAATGTAATGTAAAAAAGAAGAAAGAAAAGTGGGTGAAAAAATAACTTGCCGTGAGCAGGAATTGGCAAGTTATTTTTTCACCCACTTTTCTTTCTTTTTATTTACATTACATTGGTTCTAATATTATCCCTTATACCCTATACATTCCTTGGCTTTCTTGTCTGTTAGATCTCATTATTATTGTGTCAAAACACGGAAAAACGAGCCCTTGGGTATACGCTTCTTTCCCTTATTCATTAAAGAGGGTCTCGTACTGGCAGACTTGGTGCCGTTAGGTTGTATACGAGGGACTATTGGTCAGCTGCCCGCTCGTAATATATTCACGTGCTACGTGACGCCACACAGGCTCATAAAAGGGTGTTCCACACTCGCCGCTATGGGTACAGATGGCGCTGACTGACACTCCCACGTTTAAATTAACATATAAATCCAATAAAGTGGCTGGGGGGACGGCCGCCATGATAGCTCAGTGGTTAGGGCATCGAATGCCTTATTCGAAGGTCGTAGGTTCGATTCCTGCTCACGGAAAGTTATTTTTTACCCACTTTTCTTTCTTCTTATATACATTACATTGGTTCTAATACCTTCCCCTATACATTCATTGGCATTATTGTCTGTTAGATCTCAATATTATTGTGTCAAAACACGGAAAAACGAGCCCTTAAATATACACTTCTTTCCCATTATATATATATAAAATGTTTGTCATGTCCCTCTATTGCTCACCCGTGCACGTTCGATTGTAGCGTGCCGAGCCCGGACCGACACCCAGTGAGCAGTTGAATCGTCCTTCCCAGAACTCCTTGAACCAAGGGTTCCGCGTGTTGGTGAAAGGGTTCAGGCCGAAGTAGTAGTGATCAAAGGCGTGGTCGTAGTTGGCGTGAAATCGGATCGAGAGGCTCCCGACGGACGCCTTCTCCTGGTTCTTGACCACGTCCTGGCGGTCAGACCAGCCATCGCTGCAGAAGGACATTAATGGAGCAGAGACAGCAAATAAGCAGGTAATGTGGCAAATAGTTCTAGTTGGAACATACTCATGATGGTCAACGCAACAAAAGGACACAGAAAACTATGAAATACACGCCACAGGCGTGTACTTGTGCACTTCTCTACACACCACAAGCATGTACACAAGCGTGTGCCTGGGATTGTGTTTTCTTTTTTCGTGCGCTGACTGTCATGGGAAATCAACACGAGTCAGATGACGTTCAACGGACCATCAAAAGGGCAGCAGCGCCAAGGTAAAGCAAACTTATAAAGGCGTATACACCTCACCAAAAGCGAAATGTGAACGTCAGTGGCGTCGGCGCCAACACGAGTGATGCAAGAAACAGCCATGTGGTAACGTCACCCTATAACGTTATCACCACGTCACAAGTCGTCAAATTTTGTGACGTAATGATGCCGTCACCTGAAGAGTGAACATCTTATCACATGAATAGACGACATAGTCGCTTGTGTAAACGAGAAGCGATGCCTGGGGCACTACAAAACAAATCAACGACGAAGAATAAGAATTTGTCTTTTGCCTACGAGTTGACTTGGGAAAATACATAACAGAACGTGTGATAATTTAGCAACCGTGGATCTCTTTATCTAGCATAAAATGTCTTGAAGGCATTCATATTCAGCTTTACGGTAATACAAACAAATAATCAACACGCAAAACCAATGTGTATTGTTCGCGTATCACACACAACCGAAAAACTTCTTGCTATATGCGCGTTGTAGAAGGCTGTCACAGTCAAAATATAGCAACTTTCTTTACGCCTCTCTTTATCGTTCTTGAAGTGCAATGATACCAACTACGCCAACTACGCAATCATGCTCTGCCTTTCGCGCGTTATTTATCACTCTTTCCATCGCTGGCTTGCTTAATATAACGCCATGATATAAGAAAGCCTTATCTCATTTTATTCATACATATCTAAAGATGTCATCTGGTTGATCCGTTAGCGAAACGTAAAAGAAGGAAAGCATCTAGCCATTGATCCATCTGCTAGGTTTCGAAATTTCCAAAAGCAAAGCATCGTAGCACATGATTCGCGAGACAGTGCATACCAAATCAAGCGCTAGACGCATTAGGGTAACTAAATAACTACCTGACTGGAATGGATGAACGCTCGGGTATTGCGTAAATAAAAAGGACGTGAGAATGGCCGTCTGCTCCGGTCATAACTTATGAGCAGCCGACACGTGTGCAGGAGTCCTTCCGCTGTCGTGAATTCTTTATAGAGAAAGGCTGCCCTTCCAACCTTGTGCGTTGGCTTGCTTTTTTTTTTGTTGACCATCGCTTCCGCGAACATTCCGAGCTGTCCAGTAATGTGACGATCACGCACGCTCGAGGCACATTTTCTGTGCACAGCTGTGGCCAGCGGCGACAGCACGCAGGGTATACAAATTGCAACTTTACTGTTCATTCATCCCTACAGCGACCATGCATGAAGATTCGAAGCACGCAACAGGAAACACCTGTAGCGTGGCGCGGTTACGGAGCAGAAACGAGTGAGAAACGATGAGCACGTGACCTGACATGACGCAGATCTTCGCTGCACAACACAGATGATGATGGATGAATAAGATTTGAGGTTGTGAGGGACCAAGAATATTACCACCATACTCCGCTGTACTGCTATATAGTCATATATATTATAGTAATTTGATACCTTATGACTTCGTTTTACATGCGCTTGCAAAATAATTGAATGACAAACGCAAAGATGATCGCGATGTCGAAGAAGAAACTAATAGAGACCTCAAGGAAACAAACTAAAGAACGAATGTAATGTAGGGTAGAGTTCGTTGTTGTCGGTGTTGGCAGCTAGGAAAGTATTGGGAGGGGGTTGTAGGTGGGCATCGAAGGAAGGGTGTAAGTAATATCGTGTCAGCAAGGGAAGTACGTGAGACTCAGTGAGCTCAGACGAGGAGGAGTTCCCGGAAATATTGTCCTATATGGCACATATTGAAAATATTCTACTACTCTGCACGCACGCACGCATGCACGCACACACACACACACACGCACACACACGCACACACTCGCTCTCTCACCCTTATCTCAGCTTTTCGACCAAACAAACATGCTCCGAGGGCACATGCGAAGCTTGGTCAGGAGGACTCGAGGACGGCTGCACTCGCGGAAACCGGCGAGGCTACACAGTAAGGCTGGCTATCGATTTATTTGCGTTTCGTTGGTTTGTGTGTACGGACGCTGACGTCTCAGCGCCGAAGAAGAATTCAGTCGCGAAGTCTGTCGATAGGAATGCGAGAGATCGAGGCTTTTCAATTTAAAGAAAGAATCGAAGATCACACGTCGCAGACGCACGAAGCATGTGTCAGGGAGGATGTAATGAAAAAGAAATAAAAACAAAAATATATCAGAAAATAGACGAGATCTTTTCTGCAGCAGTAGGTTTAGGTAAATGGAACCTATACTCTATAATTTATAGCCATGTTCCTTGGCAAAAAGAGATGCAAACGTCAACTCCCTGTCTCTATCTCCTCCACCATCCCAGGCTCTAGAAAGTCAGCATGTTTCAATAAATTTCCTGAGTGAATATATATATATATATATATATATATATATATATATATATATATATATATATATATATATATATATATATCCCTAGGGAGCGTATTCTATACCAGCTCCATATATATTGCGCTTTTCTCTTTCCTTGTTTTTTTTTTGTTTCTTCTTTCATGTTGCCAGATGCCTTGCTTCGGAGGCATGCATTGTTCGTTGAGGAGCCGAGAGTTTCTTCAGTTTCAAAAAAAAATCGCTTCAAAACACGACACACGCTTTACGACTAGTGAGAACGCGTAGTAATGACGTGCAATTCTTGTTAACTTTTTTTTCCCGAAGATAAGCCCAGCTGCTTTCCACAAGCGGTAAATCACAGCGTCTTCTTATCTGCTTTGTAACTTGCTATCCTATGGGTTGCGTTTTCTGACTCGGGGACTGGGGAAGGGGGGATCATTAACGCGACAGTTGGTACCAGCTTACCGGTAACTGCTTTTGCGCAACGGTAGAAAACGATAGCTGTGGAAGCCGTAAAAGGCTCTCCGAAAAACGTTTCTATTTTGCGATTTGTTTACGCTGAGACAGATGGTGGCGCACGTTAAAGCACAACGACTTTCAAAACTCCAGTTTGGCCACCCATCCGTATTCGTCCGAAAGATTCATTACTGGAAGGACAGAGTGGATCATTATCAAAGCTTTCATCACGAACAGCTCAAACTGGGAAAACTTTAAAGGGCATGACGGGTCGCAACACATCCTCTATGACTGGCCTTGCCTTAGTTGCGAAAGTATCAGACTCTGACATCAGCTTTGGCAACGCAGCAAGGTGGGCATTGTGGTGCTAGCTATATTCT
Source organism: Rhipicephalus microplus (assembly GCF_043290135.1). Taxonomy (NCBI): domain Eukaryota; kingdom Metazoa; phylum Arthropoda; class Arachnida; order Ixodida; family Ixodidae; genus Rhipicephalus; species Rhipicephalus microplus. The sequence continues at coordinate 8,228,601 of NW_027464600.1, read as the reverse complement.
TGGCCCCACACATGGCCTCACAACACGAAAAACAGTTACAGGGCTGTTTTATGGAAGTTGCGGGGCGTTCAGACTAGACGCGATGCTTTAGAGAGGCTACCGGTTTATATAACTGCAGCATGTACTAGGACAATGCGTATAAAAATTAATCACAACACGCCTCCTACAATGCTTGCCCGCCCGCCATAATACGACGCTGATGTGCCCACGCAGACGAAAAGTCGAGCAGGCGCCGTAGGCGACAGAATAGCGCTTACCTGTTTCTACGTGTGTATCCTGGTTCTCTTTTTATATCTCCCACTCTAATACATGTTGCAGTTATAAGGGATACCAACTCGCCTGATCAGCTTATCCGATATGCCCCTTGATGACATCCGGTTTTGTTCACCGATGTACCTTAATTACATCGGTGGTTAAAAAGAGCTTTAGAAAATAGCCCACTGATTTTCTACACTTTCTTTCACTTATTTGGCAAAATACATTCAAATAAATGTTCTTTTGAGCTACTTAGAAAAATGTGAGAGATTTTCTTGCACTGTACGCACGTTCCTTTTATCTGAAAAACTAAAGAGAGATATTTCTTGCCCTAAACAGAATCGGAAAACGTGCTTTCAGTTTCGACTTAGGAGCTGGTAAATGAGGTGACCGGTAGTTTTCTGGGGTCGCTGGTGCCCACTGAGGCATGTTCCCTCCATGCAGGTGTCCTCCCGCTTCGGGTTTATCACGCCATTGTCGTGCGCTCTGTGGCCCGTAAGTTCCAGACTCACGCTAGTCTTTGCTTTCGATTTGTCTTGGCGCTTCGGTAGCAATGTATTCCAATACCAGTACTCTGCCATACAGGGTGTACTAAATAGAAGCAACGAATTTTCGTGGTCCAAAAAGCCTAGCACTTACATTTACAGAGAAGAAATTGGCGCAGCTTGCACTAAATCTCGCAAGGCTGGGTAACAGGAGAGCTGGTGAGCACGTAGCTGGTCTTGGCTTGCCTAGGCTTATACCCTCCACCCTGTCCCTTTCCCATGCCTTGGTATACTAAGCTACACATGGCCACACTTGCTCTGTTTGTCTTTTTATATCTGTTTTGTGTCTGTGTCTTTTCGTCTATTCCTCTCGATTTCGATATCCTTCTCTGTCTTTATTCTTTTCTTTCTTTCCTTTCTCTCGGTCTTTTAAATGCGAAACGTTTCTAAGTGAACTTCGGCGACTTTGAGCGTATCTATCTAGCCGTTTACGTTTGGGTGCTCTCGTGGGCCCCCCTTAACTTGGCGTGAAATAAAATCAGCATGGAAGGGTAAGTTGGTTTGACGAATATAACGCGCTGGTCAAGACATGAATAATGTCACAATCCCGTCACGTACGTCGTCAAACACTTCCCGCTAGACAGTGGCACATACCCACGAGCGGGTATGTGCCACTGGTATGCGGGCATGTGCCACAGGCCATTGACACTTAGTATCCACCCAGGAACAACAAGAACATGGTTAAGCTTTCCGCCGTTCTTCTCCTCCTATTTTCCTTCCTACACGGGCAATTTTAACGCGCGAGCGTAAAGAAATACGCGACATCGGTAGCGTCGACCCGAGGCATGCAAAGAATAAATGTCAGCGTCCCAGCTCGAATCGAACCGAAGCATTCTGCGTTGCAATGAAGCATTTTACCACAGAGCTATGCCAGGTCTCGAAACTACTTTTCAAAAAGACGCTAATCTTCGTGAAATGTCAATAATGGTTGCCTACCCAATTTTACAAACGATACATATGTACTCCTTTGATACAGCCATCACGTACGCCCATTCGGCAGCAGTGGCGACGTTCTAGGCACAAGCTGAACAATTTCTTCTGCGTTTTGCAGTTTCGCCGTGTAGCTGGGAGCCACTGAAACCACTGCGCATCATCACACACGTGCCATTATTATCGACTGCCCCACAGAAGCAAGCACAATCTGCAGAGCACCAGGAGGCGACTGATTCCAGGACCGTGTGATCTCCGGGACCACGTGACCATCTGCATATATAAAGACTGCCCCTTCACCGAGGATTGCATTCGGCAGCAGTGGCGACGTTCTAGGCACAAGCTGAACAATTTCTTCTGCGTTTTGCAGGTTAGTGGCGCTCTTCTCAGAGCATAAAATTGGTTCTAGTCTTGAATAGCTGCCACTGCTGCCCGGTGTTTAGTATATGTGATTTTTTTATGTGATTTTCTCCGTGTTGTCGGTAGTAACTAACATGAACAAGGAAGTTTCGAGACTGTATGATCCATGATTTCAAAGATGAAATCATAAATGAGTGGAAGCAAATGAAAGAAGCGCTAGAGCGAGGCTTCCGATCAGAAGAAAGAAATCTGCGCACTGAAATTGATGAAATGAAGAAGTCATGGATTTCTTCAGCAAGACCCTAGATAACACCTATGAAAAACTAGTGGCAACTTTAAAGGAAAATAATGCGCTCAAGAAAGAAAACGGTGTGCTACAGCACAAAGTTTCTTCTTTGGAAAAGAAACTGGCGCACTGCCAATCAGGCCTCTTGTAGTCTGAGCAGTACTCGCGAAATCGAAATTGGGAAATTAAAGGAATAACCGAAAAACCGAATGAGAACCTTGTTGAAGTACTCCAAAAAATTGGAGAGGTAGTTGGCGAGACTATAACCCCTGAGGACATTAACGTTTGCCACAGGGTTCGAACACAGCAGGTTGGTCAAACCAATATAATTGTTCAATTTCAGTGGAGGGACAAACGCGATCAACTGCATGCTTCAGAAGTCGCGCAAGAAAAGGCTAACAAATGCCTCTTTCGGCCTACCTGCTGAATCTCCTGTGTTCGTAAATGAACACCTTTGCCCTGAAGTGAAGAAAATGCTCGGAATGGCAATAGCGCGCAAACGAGAACACAGCTGGAAATTTGTGCGGACGAAAAATGGCACTATTCATGCACGCCGCACGGAGACTTCGCCTGTTGTCCGCATAATGCGTGAAAGCGATTTGAACAAGATAACGAACACATAATTCACAGACACTACATTATACTCATACCCAGAATAGAGATGGAGCCTTCAGGCTATGTAAGTCCAGGCGACATCATTACGAAGCACAACATTACTAACAAAGACAAACTGCTAAAAATTATGCAATTAAATGCAAGGTCGCTGTTGAACAAAACGGATGAGGTCACTGTGCTAATCGAATCATGTAACCTCAATTTTGAAGTTTTGATGTTTACCGAAACCTGGTATAATGATGACTCGGAGTACTATGCACTTCAAGGATACGAACATTTCAATGTAAATTGCAAGGAGGGCAGAGGTGGCGGCGTTGCGATTTTAACTTCTTTAAATGGTTATGATATTCTTCGAGAATATAGCGTCGCTACCGAAGATTACGAAGTTCTATGCATTAAAAAAGAAAAAAACAGTATTTGCGGTCTTATATCGACCCCCTAATGCCAGCCCCTCTGCCTTCTTTCAGTTTTTAGACAATCTGCTGTTATTTGTAAATGAATATGGCTACCTACTTACACTTGGTGGGGACTTTAATATCGACATGAAGACCAGTACAGCAGCTACTACACAGTTTTTGTCAATCCTGGAGTGCAATGACTTCTACAGTGTAATCAAAGCACCAACACGTGTAACCGCTACGACGTCATCGTTACTAGACACTTTCATAATAAACTCGACTATCGATAATTCAAAATCTGGAATCATAAGCCATGACATCAGTGATCACATGCCCATATATCTTTTCCTCGAACGAAAGACGTCAACTAAAAGCACGTTTACTAGTAATACAACGTACCGCAAGATATCGGCTCAGTCACTTGGTAAATTCCGAGAAGCTGTGCGCGAAACAGATTGGACTGGCATATTTTCCATTAGGGATGCCAATGAGTCATATGACAAGTTTATGAACAAACTGAAAATGCTTTACTTTAAATCATTTCCAATTCAGCGCTACCGAAATCAAAAGCCATCGCGCAAGCCCTGGATTTCGAAAGAATTCATAGGACAAATCAACAAAAAAATAAACTTTACCAGTGTTTTGTCGAGTCAAAGGACTTGTCAAATTGGAAAGAATATAAACAACTTAGAAATGAATTGAACAAAGAAAAAGAAAAGGCAAAAAATGACTACTACACGCGTATATTTAATAATGATTGTATGCGCCGAAATAACAATGTATGGGAAAAAATAAACGATACACTAAATCGCAGGCCAGCCACTACACGAATAGATACACTGAATATCGATGGTATTTCTATAGGCGGCACAGAACTTGCGGACCTATTCATTGATTTCTTTGTGAAAGTGGGATGTGTAGATCACGGCATTCAGCCCACACTGCATCAAACCTCGTTAAGGGAGTCTATATTTCTAAAGCCTATTAACACTTCTGAGGTGATTGCAACATTTTCATGTCTGAAAAATAGCCGCAGTAGGGATATGGACGATTTAGAAATCAGACCAATTAAGTATGCCATAGACCTTCTCGCTCCTGTTATAACGCACATTTTTAACGCATCCTTGTCGACTGGAGTTTTCCCTCGCAATATGCAAGTAGCCCGAGTAATAGTTTTATATAAAGGGGGTGATAAAGTCAATATTGGCAACTATAGACCAGTTTCTATTCTTCCTATATTATCGAAGGGCCTCGAAAAAATTATCAACGTCCGTATTGATAATTTTTCGCAGAAACATAACTTGCTAACCAAGTGTCAGCACGGTTTTCGAAAAAGACGGTCTACGGAAAGTGCATTAAATATACAAAAGGATCTTATTCTTCAAGAACATTGAAAAAAAGCTTCTAACGTTAGGGTTATACTTAGACTTTAGCAAAGCATTTGATAGAGTCAACCACCAACTGTTGCTTACGAAACTAGAAAGATATGGCTTCCGAGGAATACCACTTAAACTTATCATATCTTATTTAAAAAGTCGACATCAATTTGTTCAAACTAATGAAAATAGGTCACAAACAAAACCTCTAACACCGGGTGCGCCTTAAGGTAGCATCCTTGGCCCGATATTTTTTCTTTATTACAGTAATGACATCGTAGAAATTAGTGATATGTGCAAGGTTGTCGCTTATGCAGATGACTGCTCAATTTTCTTTACAGGAAAAGACTTAGAAGAAATAATGCCTATAGCTAGCACTGTCTGTAACAAAATTCAACGCTGGTCAAAGGCAAACTACTTGATTCTTAATGAAGCCATAACAAAATGTGTCATTTTTCGGGCCCAAGGAAGTTCTACTACATTACCAGATAACATTGTTCTGGGTCCATATAAGATTACCATTACGTTCTCTATGAAAACACTCGGAGTTATATTCGCCGAGCATATGTCCTGGAATGCTCATGTTGACAATGTGTGTGCGAAAGTGCGAAAAGTTATTGGTATTTTAAATCGCTATCGAAATACCTTGCCCTATAAAATTAAGCGCCTCATTTATCATGCTCTCTTTCACTCACTCATTGCTCACTCATATGGAGGAACACCACCGCACAAAATAATCAGATGATGGAAACACTTCAAAAAAAGGCAGTTTGAGCTATTGCGAATGTTTCTTTCTCCGAACATACGGAAGAGCTTTTTCGGCAAATTAAAATAATAAAAGCTGGTGATATTTGGAAACTGAAAACTCTACAATGCTACAGAGTGCTATGCTAGGAAAGCTAGATTCATTTTTAACCCTCGCTGATCTACAAGAAAACAAAAGTACATATTCATTTCGCCGTCAGGCCCCATGGCAAATTCCTTTTTCTTGTACAAATTATGGACAACAGCGCCTTTGTCATACACTGTCTTCCATACTTAACCATTTCAACAGACAAAGTGTTGATGTGTTACCGCTAAACAAAACTAAAATGTTGGACCTGTTCCTGTAACGGCTCTTCAACATAGGATTAGAAAAAAAAATCCCACCGGTTGCTGATAGCATGCTGCTGTTATAGTTATTTTCTACGTTATAAAAAAAGTGTTTCTCGGTTGTACTTTGTAGTTGCTGTATAGTTGTTTTTAATTTATACATTTCTCTTCCTTCATCGCAATGTTTGTTTTATATTCAGTTGAAATGTTATTATTGCTTTAATGCTATATACTTTGTAACATACTTTCTTCTATTGTTTTGAAACAAACTTCACCACTGTCTGCCTGGGGCACCGGAGCTTTGTCAAGCCGAAGAACTATCGGCTTTTTCTCCAGTTCTCCCTTTTTCACCTTTGTATGAAATGGTGAAAATAAAAGATTTTGATTTGATTGATTTGACGTCGGGTTAACGTAAATAGTGATTAGGTGCCATGCGCTGAAGTTGATTTATGTAGCAGTGTCCAGAGCCAGCATACTTGCGAGCATCAGCGCCTCATATCAGCTTCTGGTGTTGCTAATACGCATGTCCCAGTTGGCATAGTTGCACAAATGCAAACGACTGGTTATATAAACATCTGCAACTCTTCAGCATATGTCTGTGCGCGCAACACTTGTACATATATTTAACGTCATTTCATGGCGTGTCGCTCAATAAAAAATTTCAACATAGTCGCTTTCTATCTGCATGCTTCGCATAATGTCGATTCCCAAGTACGTGGGATCCGCCGAATTTTTTTATACTCTTCCTTTCTGTCTTAGTCATGAATATATTACATACGCTTGATTAGTCTAGGCATGCCTTACACGTTTTTGTGCGTACGTGCATATATACACATGTAAAGTAAAAAAAATTCCGGGGGAGGGGGGGGGGTCGTTTGAACGTTCCTACCATTCCCCTCCCCCGCCGAACAAGTGACTCTCTTGAAAAATTGTAACAGCGCAACAAAACGCCCATTTGTCGCCTTCGTCCGCAATGACGTCTCGGACGAGATTCTAACATGGTTACTGCCGACATAAGTCCACGGTCGAAGCATGATTCGAGGAGTTCTTGTCCGCTGCAGGAGTTATTGCTATCATTACATTGCTCACCTGCCGAAGAAGATGTATTTCCCGGCGACCTTGAGCCTGGCGGTGGCGTTGATAAGCGCTTGCACGGTGAAACCTTCGCAGAAGCAGACCACCACTTTGGCTGTGCCAAACTTGTCGATGCTGCGCACCACCGCATTATAGTCCTCATCGTCAGCATCCGTTGGAATGGCGTGCGAGTTGGCCACACAGATGCCGGCGTCCTTGGCACGACTGGTGAACTCGTCGATGCCGTTGTAGCCGTAGTTGCCTGCGATGGAACAAGGTGCAAGGCATAATGTCATGGTAGTGAACTTTGCAAATGAAAAGCGTCATGTACACACACGTCTGTCCTGTTCTGTCCATTCCGCTCCTGTAGTGTCATTTCCTGCCCTGTCCTATGTTTTTTGTCCTGTAATGTACTGCTCTTCAATGTTGCGTCTTCGCCTCTCCTGTTTCGTTTTGAACTGTTCTGTGCTCTTTTGTCTTGTACTGTACTGCACTGTTGGGTCATTAAGTGTCCTGTTGGGCTCTGTCTCCCTCTGGTTCATTCTGTCCTGTCCTTTTTTGTTCTGTCCTGTTCTGCCTTCTTGGATTATGTCGTGCCCTGTTCTATCCTGTTTTGTGCTGTTATGGTTTGCTTCCTGCGAATAGGTTGCGATATACATTCCTTCCACTCTTCCGTATTTATAAGTACTGCACTACAAAAAAAGAGAGAAATAAATGTTACCCGAAAATAAAAATGAAGCATAGCGATAACGCATATAGAAAACTGGAACAAACACATAAAATAACATGGCAATGGATATGTTTGCTTGCAAGAGTTCACCTTGCAAAACAACATTCACACGGACACACTTAGGTGCAAGTTCTACCCAAAGTCTAGGACATCACTTAGTATAAAGCTACCCACAGCTGCTATTCAAAAGCACTCATCTAGACCATTTTTCACTAATAATTCTATTTGAAAGATGCTTGCAATTTGCTAAGACGGACGCATGACCGGACGGAAGCAAGAAGGAATGAACGGACGGATGCTTCGCTCCACTCTTCATCATTCACCCCGTGGATATGCTGCCGTTTTTCTCTCTTTTTTGTCGTAATAATGAAGCCTGCTTTGTCATGTAAGATATGTCACTTGATCTGCAATTATTAGGCGCTATTCTAATCGTAACATTTAGAAAAAATTTAATACTACGTGTGATGCCGCCTACTCGTTGTCTGTGTAATGATATTTTTTGCTCGTAATGTTCCCAACACAATGGAGCAAAGAACACGTGGGAGAAGGTCCCAATAAAAATTCTGATTGGTAAGTGTTGGAGTAATGAAACTCTATAAACTAGGAACGTCCACATAGCAAGGACGTTCACGAATTATTATGTTTCACAGCTACTTGAAAAATTAAAATAAAAGTTCTGGAAGAATGCATGTTTTACACTGTCGCGTTATTGAGAATTTCTTTGGGCGCATTTCTGACTATCCCAGAATTTTACCCAAGTGCACCGCATGTACATGTCCATCGCAGTGATACGGCGGCTACGTTGCTCGGCTGCTGATGCGATGGTTTGGGGGTCAATTACGGCGTTTGTATTTCGAAGGGGCCGAAATGCTGAACACCCCTGCAATGCGCGGTGTCTTTTTGCCCCGCCGCGGTGGTCTAGTGGCTAAGGTACTCGGCTGCTGACCCGCAGGTCGCGGCTTCAAATCCCGGCTGCGGCGGCTGCATTTCCGATGGAGGCGAAAATGTTGCAGGCCCGTGTGCTCAGATTTGGGTGCACGTTAAAGAACCCCAGGTGGTCGAAATTTCCGGAGCCCTCCACTACGGCGTCTCTCATAATCATATGGTGGTTTTGGGACGTTAAACTCCACATATCAATCAATCAATCAATGCGCGGTGTCTTTGCACCACGCGATTCAAACCACTGGAGCCCTCCACTACGGTATGTGACGTAATGATACTGTTTCTCTGGCGTGTGAAAATCTTACAAATTTTTATTATCTGCATACGCATAAACTGACTCGCCATATCTGCATAGTGCACTGAAAACAGCCCCTTTTTTCTGACGACGTTGCCTTGTTGTCGTTTCGGTGTCACGCACAGAAACACCCTACGACACTCTCCCTAAAGCGGCGCCTGCATTACCTCTGAAAGTGAAAACGAGCGCACATATCACAGGCACACAAACAGTGCAGCCACCGGCGAAATAACAAACTCCGATAGAAGAGCGCATCAGTGCGCGCCGTAGAGTACCGCAATCGCTCGATGTCACATTGTGCAGTGCGTGTAGCACACGCACGCTTTTTTTATATGCCTCTGCGGTTGCATCTACAACTCGGAAGCACCCGATGAAACGCACCGCTTTGATTTGTGGGCTGACTGGTGAGGAGGAAGATGCTGCAGACGTTGTCACCAAAGCGGAATGGAGGCGAAAGCGTTCGGCCACCGTATATTTCCTCGCCCTACTTCCCGTCTCCACCTCACTTCTGTTTTCTTCTTCTTTTTTTATCGAGTTTTGACGTTGATAGGAGCTATGCTGACGCTTGTTTTTTCGCAGCTTTATGTGCCATCCCCATCCCACCTTCCTCGGCTTCTCTGAGCGCGTATCGCCGGTTGGCTCCGGGCCAGAAAATACCGCCACCGTCGCTCCATTAAACGATTCCCCGCTCTTCCTTGGTTTTCTTTTCTATGACTGCGCTGCAGCGCTTTGGCGGGAGGTGTGTGTTTGCTGTGTTAGACTAGCGGCCTGCTGACGTCTTATGTTGTTCCTACCATCGCCGTTTCTTTTTGAACAGTGTGTCGTCATGGCATGATTCGATAGCCGAATTCCCTTTTTCATTAAACACAAAAAAACTCGGCAGTTTTTTGAATCAGAACTAGAGTACACGTCGTCTGAGATGTTGGCGAATATAAAACCAAAACGAAACAATCATGTATATATTAAAACTCTTGAACATGGCGCTTATAATGATCTGTGTGCCCTGGCTGCTGCCCTCTGTTTTTTTTTCATTTCAACTCTGTAGAGTGAAGTAGACTTGTTTGACATTCATGCTCAATTTAGATATTTGTCGCCCCCCCCCCCCTCTGTCACACTATAAAGTTTCGTGATGAATGTATCTTTTCTCTTACTTTCCACGAATCGCACGTGTTCTCGTTATCTCACGCGTTTTGCAAATGTCAGGGACAACGCCAAGTTCTGATTCTCAAATACACACTCTGCCATTGACTGTTTGAATTTATGTTTATTTGCGCCTCGTCGGTCGCGATGTTTATAGATAATGCATTTCAACTCGCTCGCATCTTGAAACTTTCGGTGAAAAAGAAAAGATGACATTAATGTGTATCATCAAAGTAAGTCACAATGGTGAAAACTAAGTTCTTTTTAGTCACGCAATCAGTGAATCACATGACTGAATCACAATTACGTTCAGTGTATCGGTGACCACCTAGTTACTCCAAGGATTAGAAGAGGTTGAGATGTAGCAAGGAGAGGAAGGGGGGTTGACTTACGCATGCCCAATTTGCTACCTTTCACAGAAGGAACAAATGAAGGGGCGAATAGAGAAATGAAAGAAAATAGAAGGATTGGCAGAATCACGCGCACACTTGGAGGAGCACATCGGGTCTACAGGCGGTGGCAGAGGCCTGTTGACTGATTATTTTCGGAGCACTTTCATTGCCTCCTGTGGCTGCCAGGCAAATATGTCCAAGATTTTAGAACTTTGGTTGAAGAAAACGGTTTCGAGTTCAGTTATCCGAGAATCATATGAAGTGAGAATGAGTGAGGGTCATAGAAAGCACCGCTGCACATGACGTGTCCAATTGTGTGTTTCATTGCGCAGGAATCACACAAGAGCTTCACATCGGAACGAGAAATTCGCTATGCCAGTTGCGGCATTAACAAAGAATCAAATTGGTGTAGATGACACCTTATCAAGTTATGAGACCGCCAAAAAGTGTGCACAGATGTTTGAGCCCGGAAGTGTAGTTTTCTTGGCACGTACGTCGTTGACAGAGGTATCAAAACAACTCGGGTTCCTTTAAGTGCTAATTGGGCTGCTTCGTCGCCTAATTGATTACTAGAAATATCTTTATGTCCTGGTAGCCATTATTCCATCCTTTCGCTCAAACTTGATGGTAACTCTTTGTTTTATTTGATGTATCAATGCAGCCCTTACAGAAACAAGCTCTGGAGCAATATATGTCGTTACGTGCGATAATTTAAACTTTATTCTCATCACTGCAGTCGGTATTATATTATCACCTGCCTGGTGAGTTTATTGGCAAGACCAACCCATCAGCACAGATCCGCCATCGGTTAGAGTAGGTCTCATGTATTAGCATAGCCACCTTCTGTAATGCTATCTTGAAATGTTAGCTATATCTCTGGAATTTCAGGAACAAGACTTAAACCGCGGATTTTTCAATGCTCTGCTTGGCTTAGCTGATTGGGATTGAAAGTGTGCAGTTAACTTACATTCTCAGAGCAGGATTTCAGCACTCATTTCGATGAAAAAGGTTCACTTGGTCAACTTGGTCAACCATTGAACGAAGGATGCAGAGAACTCACAAACATCCAAGTACAGAATTATACGTCATCGGCAAAATGAGGTTCCGGAAAAGGCGAAGAAATGAAGCCTTGATAAGTGAAAGATAGACCAGACAGAAAGTCGTGAAAAATTGTGGGAAAGAGGTGCAGTTCCCCGTACGAGACGGCCCCAGCCGTCCCTGCAGCGACAAAAAGAAACCCGCGAAGTGGCAGCCCGAGTCGACAGGCGGTGGCGACGGCAAGTGTCGCTAAAGTCCTTCTACAGGCGCCCCGAACTCGAGGGGATAATGGAGTTCGGTAGTGAACAATGTCCAGAAAGACATGCCGAGAAAAAGTGGCGGCGGAATCGAGCGTCACCTAAAAACTCAGAAGGCCGCGGGACAAAGGAGCTGAACAAAGGCTCGACAGTAAACTCGGAAGTACGCTACGATGACGTCTACGTACGACACTCATCAAGCAAAGCGATAAAGAATGAGAAACGGAACGAAAAACAACAAAAACAAGCAAAAACGACGTAACACTTATGCAGGGAATTTTGGAAGCGTTAAGCCGAACGCTCGTCGCACCACAGCGGTTTCTCCACTCCAGTCTATACTTCTTTTTTTTTAATCCCGAATGATGATATTCCATCAAGGGAGGAGATAGTAGAACGGTTGTTATAGTTTTTTTACGTTGTACTTTCATTCTACGAATAAAAAAATAACAAAGAACAATCAACGATACGGAGATAAAACAAGTTTGAGTTGTTTTCTGTCTGGCTTATCTTCAAGTGCATCATTGGCGAAGCCAGGGAAGTTCAACATCTCCCCATTCCCCTGAAACCTAATCGATTTTCAATGCGCATGCGTAGACTCGAACACATACAAGTCACCCACCTTGGTAGTCTAATGCTTATGGTGCTCGACTGTCGATCCAGAGGTCGCGGGATTGAATCCCGGCGACGGCGGCTGTATTTCTGGTGGAGGCGAGAATTTTGAAGGACCGCGTACTTGGCTTTAGGTGCACACTAAAGATCACCAGATGGTCGACATTTTCGGAGACCTTAAAAACTGTGCCTTTCATAGACATTTACCCCCATCAATTACACATACATATGAACATACGAATGTCCATGAAGGATGGTTCAATTCCCCGCTCCGCTAAAAAGAATGCGTCGCTATATACATTGAAGATGTGCAGAGCTGAAATATATTAATGAAACCCTTGAGCGGTGGTGTTAGCGGAAACCAGCACATTGCGAATTCGCCCCCATCCCCCTACTTTCATCTTCTTTATCTCTCACCGAGATACAAATGAGCTCCGAGAACAGCGTGCTTTTCGGTGAATAGAAATAAATGCCTGATGAAAAGATACGGGAGAAGTAGGTATAGAGAGGGGGCTGGGGCTGCTTTGTTGACACGGCGGAAATGTAGAGTGCGGAAAATTGCCGTCCTCAGACGATGGTGTCGTCTAGGACGGTTCGTTATGCACGCTGGTATCTGCATGGCGATGTCCCTCATAAAACGAGGGGAGCGCGCAAGAATACGACCCTTTCTTCGTACGCGCTTCCGGGAAACCGCCTTCGCTGAGATCTCCTCATCTTCCTGCGGTATAGTATGCGCCGAGGAAGACGCTGCACGTAGCGACACAACCGCCCTGCGAAAACACCACCCCAGTCCTATAACTACGGGCCCAATAACGGTTTTTACTACGGGCGACCAAATCGACGACAGGCGTCCTCCTACAAGAACCCCGTCGGCCCTCGTATAGAGAGAGCTGTGAGCGCTCTTAGGATAGTAGCGAGATATCCCGCTATCTTCTTGGCAGGAAAAAAAAGTGTTATTTACAACGGTTCACTGCTTCAGTTTTTATAGCATAGATGAAGTGGTCAGACAGAATAGATGGCGCTTTGCGTAAATACTCAGCCGTTTTCACGTGTATTACAGAGCCCGAGCATACAACATGCAAGTAAATGACAAGCGCCGAGCTAGAGCGCTGGATTGAGGCGAGTGCTCACGCAACTGAGAGCTTTGTGATTGGTCCACCGGCCTTGGCATTATCAAAGTGTGTTCGTTTTTCCTTGAGGGCTAACAATGCATACCGCCTATTCTGGAGGCAAGATCAACTTGGTTGCATTTCTCGTATTTTCACGAACGTTTAAGAGATGGGGTACGAGCTCAAGAAAGGGTTCAAGTTCAGTGAAAGGCATTGCTGTGTAGGATAAGTTATTGTCCACGGTTTACATTTTTCACAGATTCGCTCGCGTAAGTCTTGCCTAATTGAATAAGACGGCGTCCTCTAGCGTGCTCTTGCACCGACGTACTATTCGTAACTTCCGCGACTTCTGAAGTAAAGCCACAGCGAAGTAGGGAAGCAAGAGATGCGTTTCCGTTCTCACAGAAGAGTTTGCATGGTTGGGAATTGCGGAAGCCTTAACCTTAACAAGATGTCATGAAAGGCTAAGAACAAAGGCAGGCGGTGGGTCTGTAACTGACTAACGACCGAAATTATCCGCATATTCGTTCCCCGCTCTCTCTTCCTCGATCTCAGGTTAAAGGTGGTTAAGCTGCGTCAAACCCTCAACCGCAAGTTATTAGAAAGCCTTATATAGTATAGCGGAAAACAGCAAAGGGAAGAATTTAGGAAGGAAGGAAGGAAGGAAGGAAGGAAGGAAGGAAGGAAGGAAGGAAGGAAGAAAGGAAGGAAGGAAGGAAAGAAGGAAGGAAGGAAGGAAGGAAGGAAGGAAGGAAGGAAGGAAGGAAGGAAGGAAGGAAGGAAGGAAGGAAGGAAGGAAGTTTAAGCAGAAAGACAGGGAGGTTAGCCAGTTCTTAGACCGGCTGGCTACCCTGTGCTGGGGAAAAGGGTGAGGGGAATGAAAGATGTTAAAAAGAAATGTTGCGAAGAGAGGGAGAAATTACAAAAAATATTGCGACACAGGAAAGGCAACATCAAAGAGTATAAGACACTAAAGTCTGTCTCTGAGGCCAGTTGTCCGCAAAAAGCGCAGCAAAGCTTTCAAAGCCTTCTGGGCTGAGGATGGGCTCGGCCAATGACCCAGAATCCTTTGTTCCGACAAAGGTCGATCGTCTAGCCTATCCAGAGCTGCAGTGAGTTCTTGTCTTTGCGCGTTGAAATGGGTGCACTCACACAGAAGGTGCGCGATGGTTTCTTCGCAACTGCAGTAAGTGCATGTAGGAGAGCTGGCCATCCCAATGAGATAAGAGTATGCGTTCGTGAAGGCCACTCCAAGCCACAGGCGGCATAGAAGAGTCTCCTCAGCTCGAGATATCCTTGAGGGAAGACGAAGCTGCAGATCGGGATCCAAGTTATGCAGGTGCGCGTTTGTGAAGTCTGTTGAGTTCCACTGTATCAGTGTGAGGTCACGTGCAAGCGAACGAAGTCTTGTAGCTGCGTCGGTTCTGGAGAACGGGATGACTGTGTATTGGGTACCATCGTGTGCAGATCTAGCGGCCTCATCTGCGCGGTCATTGCCATATATACCGCAATGACCTGGTATCCACTGATACACTATGCTGTGCTGTTTTTCGATTGCTTGGTGATGAAGAAGCCTTATTTCAGCTACTAACTGTTCATTAGGTCCATGGCAAAAGGGTGACATAAGACATTGAAGAGATGCCTTCGACTCCGAGAAGATAGACCAAATTCCCGAAGGTTATTTCACTATAAACTCCAGAGCTGCACCTATGGCTGCAAGTTCTGCAGCTGTCGACGATGTCAAATGCGATGTCATGATTTTAATTGTGATGTGCCTCCCGCGCCCCTGCAGAGCTTACTGAAGACACCGAGCCATCCGTGTAATGTGAAGGCGTCCGTTGTGCTTCTCTTGCAGGAAAAGTAATGTGGCCTGTTTCAGGGCTAGATGCGACGACTTTTTCTTATTTTGGATGCCAGGAATTGTAAGAAGGGCTTTGAGTGGGTGTAGGCACCATAGTGGTATCGGCGGCTGTGCTGCATGCGTGAAGTGCATTGGAAGCACTGCGCAATGCTGAGCTACAGTTGCGATGAACGCTGAGTGGGGCCTGGCTGAGTGGGGCCTGGAAGTTCGAAGTGAGGTGAGGTGAGGTGATGAGATGGAAGCCGAGAGAAATGTCTTATGTGCATTCTCAAAGTGTCTACGCGGATGTATGCGTTGACTGGATAATCACGCGCAATGATGACTGTCGCTGCTGTAGACGCGCATCTCGGGAGATTAAGGCATATTCTCAGGGCTTGGGCTTGGATCGACTGGAGGACGCGCAAGTTTGTTCTTCGGATCCCGCAAAGCACGGGTAAGTTGTATCGCATATAACCGAGTAACAAAACAGTTTAGAGTTGGAGCATTGCTCGTACCGATGCACCCCACGTTTTTCCAGCAAGAAACCTCAGTACGTGGGTGATCATGGTGAGTTTAGTTTTCATGTGGGCGATGTGAGGGCTCCAGGAGAGGTCACGATCAACTATGACTCCGTGGAATCGGTGGGTCTTCACGCAGTTGATCGTGTGTCCGTTGATTTTATTAACATATGGGCTCATAGCCTTATGTGTGAATGCTATAAGCGAGCATTTCTCTGATGACAGCTCTAGTCCCCTTTCTTCCAGGTACTTTGTCGCTATTGTAGCCACTCTCTGAAGCCGGGCACGCAAATGAAGGCGTGTTACGCCTGACGCCCAGATGCAGATGTCATCTGCATATATTGATAGATGGACAGATTCTGGAAGCGCGTCAACCAGGCCGAGTAGCGCTAGATTGAAAAGTGTGGGGCTAAGAACACCGCCTTGAGGCACACCTCGACGGTTGCAATGGTGCGTTGTTGTGCCATTCTCCGTCTGTACAAAGAAAGTTCTGCCTTTCAGATAGCTGTGGATTCATTGGTAAACCCGACCCCCTAATCCAACATTTTCCATGACATCCAGAATGGCTTCATGTGATACGTTATCGTATGCACCTTTCACGTCCAAGAACAACGCCGCACATAAACGTTTCAGTCTTTTTTGATGCTGAACAGATGAGACCAGGTCTATAACGTTATCAATTGCGGACCGCCCACGCCGAAAGCCCGTCATAGCATGAGGGTATACCTCGTGGCGCTCCAGGTACCACTCTAGGCGAGTCAAAATCATCCTCTCCATCACTTTCCCGAAACAGCTGGTAAGCACGATGGTGCGATAAGAGGTCAAGTGCAGATGAAATTTACCTGGTTTAAGCACAGGGACGAGGCAGCTGGATTTCCATGAATGAGGGATAAATCCGCTGCTCCACGAGTCGTTGTACACGGATAGAAGGGCCCGTCGAGCTGCCTCTCCGAGGATGCAAAGAGCCATGTACGTGATCCCATCCGGACCAGGCGATAAAGATCGTTTGCATGCCGTCAAGGCCGCTTGTAGTTCCTCTAGAGAGAAAAAGGTATTCATTCTTGAATCTCTGGAAACTGGAGCGTTTTCTAGGTGGCGCGTGGTGCACGCGGACGCATGACCGGCAACTTTCATGCAGAAATCTTCTGCTACTTCAATTTCGGTGCGGCCTTGGTGGAGAGAAAGACACTTGAAGGGGCGATGTTGATGTGGCGATGTTCGTAGGCCACGGACAATCCTCCATGTCTGCGTCAAAGGCTTGAGTGGATCCAAAGATTCGCACAGATATTTCCAGCGAAAGGATTGAAGTGAAATGATTCGCCGCTGAATTTTTTTTTGTAGGCGCCTTGCCTCCCTCAAGTCGTGAGTGGACTTAGTGCGCGTATATCTTCTTTCTGCGCGACGACGGATCGCTCTGAGCCGTTCCAATTCCGCTTGATGTTGACAATATTCTGAAGTATGTTGAATATGATAGGTCGCTTCTTGAGTAGCACCTCTAATCATATCTTCGAGGATGTCAAGAGGAGGCGCTTTATTTTCTTGACACCTTTTTTCCATCAGTGACCTGAACTTTGTCCAGTCGATGCGAGTCTAAGTGTCGTAGTTTGGCGATTTTTCCAGGCCCTTGATCATTAAATAAGTTGGTATGTGGTCGCTTCCATGAGTTTCATAGTCTGCGAACCACTTGACCTTTCCATTTAGGCTTCGTGACACAAATGTCAAGTCAAGGCAGCTGCTGTATGTCGTTCTCTGTAGAAACGTTGGGCTTCCGTCGTTTACACAAAGCAGCTGCTCCTCCGGAGCAAAGGAGAATACTTGCCTTCCGCGACTGTCTATCTTCTGACTTCCCCATAGTGGTGGGTGGTGAGCGTTGAAACCTCCGGTGATGATCCATGGTCCAGGTGTGGCTGTTAACAGTGCACGTAGTCTTTCAGGTTCAAAACGGTTTGAAGGTGATATATATGCGCCTACAAGCATGAAGTTGAGGTCTCTACGTTTAACTGTCAAGCAGACAGACTGGTTGTCATCGTGAGGTGCTACACGGTGCTCGATATAGGTAAGGTCGCATCTGATATATACAATGACTTTACTCTGTTCGTTGAAGGTAGCGGACTTGAAGGCTTCGTACCTGGATAGTCGTATTGCATTGTGTAGCCTTGGCTCACAGATAACAATAATTGGAAACTGGTTTTTAAACACAAATTGTCGGATATCAGAAATGCGGGGCTTGAGGCCTCGGGCATTCCACTGAAATAACGAAACTCCTTTGACCTCTTTACGAAAGGCTTGCAGAGGCGGAGCCATGGTGCCTTTCCAGACTTGATAGCACCAGCTTCAGCGCATCCACTAACTGAATTCACTCTTTGCAGCCGGACTGTCAATGCTAGTGAGGAGCATACGAATGGTATTCATAAGGGCCTTTACCATGGCTACGATTTCTTTGTCGCGACTATCACCGCATTCTCGTTTCGAAGTGATTGTAGATGAGGAATGCGGTGGCTCAAACGGTGGGTCTATCATTGGCAGCGCTGGCCATGCTTCAGGCGAGCCGGTGATGCTCTTGTCTTGCTTGGAGGATTTGTTGTCGGCGTGTCTGGACGCTTGAGGTGGTATGCAGGCGGTCGTTTGGTGGGGTTCAATCCTTGCTTCAGCACTGGGTCTCCTCAGGGGTTTCCGGCGACGAGACCATTGGCGTCGTACTTGGGCAGCGGCCTCCCTGTGAGTTTAGCCATCCCGGACCATCTGCCTCAACACTTGCATTTCCTTTTTCATGATTGGGCAATCTTTTGACGATGCTTCGTGAGGGCCATGACAGTTTCGACATTTTCGAAGTTCTGCCTGGCAAGCGTCTGCGCTATGTGATTCTGAGCATAGCGAGCACACAGCCAGGTTTGTACAAACAGCAGTGACGTCCCAATTTATAACATTTCCGGCATTGAAGGGGCTTTGGTACAAAGGGTCGCACTGTGTGTCGAAAATGACCGACCTTGACTTGCGATGGAAGGCTGTCACCCTTGAACACGAGCTTCACGCAGCGTGATTTGCCAAGGCAACGAGCTTGCAGTGTAGTAAGTTCTGCAGACACCGGTTTGATGAGAGCAGCAAAGTCACTTTCGCTGATGGAAATGTCGACGTCGTAAATGACGCCGGCCGTAGAGGCGCGGCCATCAGGTATATATGAGCGAACATTGATGTTATCCAACATCTTGACGTTGCTCAGCACTTCCAATGTGCTTCGTTGAGTGACGTCTACGGCGAGGATATTCTTACGGCCATTGATCCGCACGTCCGCGATCTCTCCCTGGGCGAGTTCCTCAAGAAACCTAGACGTGACTTGACGATTGAGCCGGTTGAGACTATGAGCCGCATCGACCGACACAAACAGAATTGTGTGTATCGTGGGCTCTCGCGTCGTCGTCACATTCTTACTTGTTGTTGGAGACGGCATCACTAGTCTTCTTTTTCGCTGCCGCCTTGTCACAGGCACGAAGTCACCTTCATCGGAGCTTTCGTCGGTGGCCGTAGAGTAAATCAGCGTGTCTTCGCTGTCGGCATCACTCGGGTGGCCCGTACGCTTTCTCGTGGTAGCTGCGGACGACGTCGATGGTTACGGTGGGAGCCGAGGCGAATTTACGCCCATCGCCGCAGTCACTGGAACGGTGTCTTCCACAGAGTCACCGAAAAACTTTCAAAAATTACAGATGGTGACAGCTGTGTTCTACGCCAGAATCACTTCGTCGTCGTCCTCTCGGAAGAATTTAGCTTTAGCGTTAGCGTTACGTGCTCTACACCGAGCATGTGCAGAACGTTACGTAGCCTGCAACCGTATACGTATTAACGCTATTTCTGATATACGGCATTCAGCACTAACGCACGCAACAAATCCCGTACGTAAGGCATGGTGGCGGTGCCTGTTTAACTGAGATTCATCCACTTCGAATCTTTATAGTCGTCAACATGCACTGTTAAATTTCTCCATTTCCAAACACTTGTCGTGTTTCATTTAGTTGGAGTAAAGAGGTTTCGCCAGTTGTAAACTACCGATCAAAGAGCTATGTTTTTGAGATACGAAGCGAATTTCGGGTGCAGAAGGCTTAATCAAACTTATTTAGAAGGTTCGCCCTCGTTTTCGGTAGCCAAGCAAAAATGACCACTGCATTCATTCGCTTGTTTCCATGTTTAGGCAAATTCGGCTGCAAGCCAAGCTGAGGCAGATAATAGGGGTCTCAAGGAATACCGGATTACGGCATACGTCAAGAGAAAATGATGTGTTTGAGGACGTCAGACGTAATACGGAACCAAACGCGGCACGGAGACGCTGCAACGGTGACTTCGGGTCAGTTCAATTTAGTGGTACACTTGAGGTTTTTATAATGCATATGGTGTTTTAAATACAAAGCATTTTTTAGCGAGCTTCGGCGACTTTGAGCGTATCTGTGTATCTAGCCGCCTGCGACCTCTAGCTCTACTGGCCGTTTTCATAACGGCATCAATACGAAACTTGGTATGGCATAACATGACTGTATTACCAGCATAAGTGACTAGTCATAACATCAAAATCATGACATGTGTGTGAAGAATGTCATGATTTACATTTCATTGTCTTGCTTCTCTTGTAATGGTTTCCTTCACATGACATGTTGCAAAACTGGTATGGTGTGACATGACTGCATGGCGAACACAAGTGATAGACCCTAACATGAAAATCATTAGATGCGTGTGATGTAACAACATGACTACATGCCATGCTCATGATCCACTCGCGGCCGTTTCGCTAGCTTCATATATAACAAATTTGGAATTACAGGACGTGAATGGTTGACGAAGGTGACTGGTGCAAACATGATAATCATGAGAGGCGTGTCAAGTAACAAGATGAATACATGCCACAGTTATGATGCCTTCGCGACCGTTTCGCTAACTTCACTTATACCAAATATGGTATTACGGGGCGTGAATGGATAACGAAGGTATGTGACTGGAGTAAGCATGATAATTATGAGATGCGTGTCATGTAAAACTTGACTACACGCTAAGGTCATAGCGCGCTTGTGGCTGTTTCGCTAGCTCCCGATATACCAAATTTAGTATCAGGTGACGTGGATAGACGACGAAGGTAAATGACACGTCCAAAAACGATAACCATGACATGGTTATTCATGACTTATGTACGGCATAATTCACCTCCACCTCGTAAGGTTGTGCTGATTTTACAGTGACATATCAACCTTCCTCATTCGTGCTTCGCATATAATCACTTCCCCCTGTACGTGTGATCTGCCAATTTTTTATAACTTGATTGCGCCGCAGCTGCTTGCATTTGCGTTAGTGGGAGTACCTTCCGCTGTACTAAAAGGCCACCAGTTGACAGGAAGCGTGTTCTGTTTTAGCGTTAGCGCTGAGACACTCGCTAACGCTAGCGTAAGTGTCTTCCGATATACTAAAACTCTCTAACCGCGTGTTTAAATTTGTTAGCGTCGCAGCACTAACGCTGAATCAAACTACAGCGTCAACGAAACAACAGCTGTCAACGGTAGATGCATGCCAGGAAATATACGCTTGATGAATCAACTTTTGATGGACTTCATTTTTGGCGTCTCCCTTACCTCAGAATTAGATTCGATGCAATACTCTAAATTACAAATTCGTGTGCTTGCGCCCGCGTAGCAATTGCGCGCATTCATAAAAGCTTTTTTGTTGTTTCATTTCGACTTCAGCCACATTAAGACAAGCGCCAATCGAAACAAGCATATACACGGGAAATTAGTGCTTGTTAAGCTAAACTGGAGAAAGAACGAATGGGAAGGAAATGGTCGCTTCAAGCCCTAATCCAAGACCCGTTATTCCATTCTGGTCGGAGGACTGCAAATGAAAAAAAAAAGTTTTACAGATCCCACGTACCTGGGAATCGACGTTATGCGAAGCACGTGGAGGGAAGGAGACCGTGTTGCAAGTTTTTTTATTGAGCGACACGTCAAGAAATGACGCTAATTATGTTTACAAATGTTACACGCACAGACATATGTTGAAGAGTTTCAGATGTTTATATAACCAGTAGTTTGCACTTGCACAACGATGAAAACTGGAACATGCGTATTAGCAACACCAGAAGCTGATACGAAGTTCTGATGCTTGCGCAATGCTGACCCTGGACAGTACTACATAAACCAACTTTAGCGCACGGCACCTAACCACAATTGACGTTAGCCCGACGTGACGGCTGTGTGAAATCAGTACGTGTGTAATGTTTGTAAAATTGGGTACGCACCGCTGCAAGCATTATTGACATTTCACGAAGATTAGCGTCTTTTTGAAAAGTAGTTTCGAGACCGGGCGTATATCTCTGTGGTAAAATGCTTCATTGCCAAGCCGAATGCTTAGGTTCGATTCCAGCTGGGACCCTAACATTTATTTTTCTGCATTCGTTGAGTTGACGCTACCGACGTCGGGTATTTCTTAACGCTCGCACGTTAAAGCTGCCCATGTGTGTTCTCGTCTGTCCTGGGTAGATACCAAGTGTCAATCATTTGTGTCACATACCCGCATACCAGCGGCACATACTCGCCCGTGGGTATGTGCCACTCTCTGGCGGGAAGTGTTTTACGACGTACGCGACGGCATTGTGAAAATATTCATGTCTTGACCGGCGCGTCATATTCGTCAAACCATCTTACCCTCCTGTGCTAACTTTGGTTCACGCCAAGTCAAGGGGGTGACCACGAGAGCACCCAAACGTAAGCGGCGTAACGTAAGCACCCAAACGTAAGCGGCACCCAAACGTAAGTGAGTGGGTGAGTGGGTGAGTAGGTAGGTAGGTAGGTAGGTAGGTAGGTAGGTAGGTAGATACGCTCAATGTCGCCGAAGTTCGCTAAGAAATGCTTCACATTTAAAAAAGAAATACAATCGACTGTGTCTTTACTACGTCTGGCATCACGTATTCGCACTGCGCGGTTTCGTGAAAGCCACTCATGAAAAAATAATGACTTCTCCTACCATATTCATCATCATGATCATCATCATCATCATCATCATCTTCAGGCTTACTACGTCCACTGCAGGACAAAGGCCTCTCCCATGTTCCGCCAGTTAACCCGGTCCTGTGCTTGCTGCTGCCAATTTATACCCGCAAACTTCTTAATCTCATCTACCCACCTAACCTTCTGTCTCCCCCTAACCCGCTTCCCTTCTCTGGGAATCTAGTTAGTTACCCTTAATGACCAGCGGTTATCCTGTCTACGCGCTACATGCCCGGCCCATGTCCATTTCCTCTCGTTTATTTCAACTATGATATCCTTAGCCCCCATTTGTCCCCTAATCCACTCTGCTCTCTTCTTGTCTATTGAGGTTACACCTACCATTTTTCTTTCCATTGCTCGCTGCGTCGTCCTCAATTTAAGCTGAACCCTCTTTGTAAGTCTCCAGGTTTCTGCTCCGTAGCTAAGTACCTACCATATTCACGGAAAGGCAAATCGAGTAAAAAGTGTATAGAGAAGAAAGGGAGGATAAAAGTAACGGTGCGTACCAAATAACGTGTTTGGCAACGTCCATCTCGAAAAAAATGCAAAAAAAACTGTGCGTAAAATAGACCAAGCTAAATCAGACATGTGTGGAGTACCAAGCAAACATCGCCAAGATGTCTCACCAGGAGATAAATGAACATAGTGATGTCGGACAGAAAAGAAGCATCGCGCCAGCCCTCACATTCTTTGCTTGCAAACATAGGTTTCATACGCGAACGGATTTCATTGAAGTCGGAGTAGGAAGGCGATAAAAAAAAGAATAAGAAGAAGGCGAAGACGAAGTGGCAACATTTTCTGTGAATGGGAGGATTTCGGTGAATCTGTTCGGATAGGAGGGCATCGGCCGTGACCCGAGTGCAAAGTTTCGCGGGAACACCGAATACGTCCAGAAGACGGCGCTGCCTGCTACGCAGCCAACAAGCCAACGACAATGGCAACACCAAACCGAATCAGGCAACAAACACTGGGCGCGCATCGTCGTCTGCTCCGGAGGTCGTGGAGCACGGAAGACGTGACGCTGCGCCACGTAGGGATTGAAGATGACCTTGCATCTTCTGGCGCAGCGTGCGAAGGTATACGCTATACGTGAAGAAATCGCGTGATGCAAGGAAAGAAAAAAAAATACAAAAGTGGCAGGAAAAACGAGCAGCGTTGAGAGACAGCTGTGATTTGGCCGTGCGGTTGCGACAGAAAGATAAACACGCGAGAGGAAGTAAGGACACGTATGCTCAGTAAATGGGCAGTGAAAAGCAGGAACAAAAGACTTCGTCTTATCCGGACATGCAGAACTATTTTCTGACGCGTATGTATACTCGTAAACTTCACAATGCGGTGGCCTGTTTTCTCCTTGTTCTTTTTACCACAGCCGATACGGAACGAGATCAGAAAAAAAAAGGAAGTCGGTAAATTCTGCAAGCTAACGGAAAATTGAATGTCCACGATGCCACGACATTTCCTTCAATATTCTTGGGAGTAGCGGTGTCTCCTTTAGAAGAGCCGAAAGTACAAGTATGGAAAAGGCAGGAAAAAAAGCCTGCGAACGTGAATAAAAGCCTGCGAAAGTGAGGGGACGCCGAACAGAAAGCGCGAGTCGTATTTCGTTCGCTCGAATCGGAAGTCGCGGCCACCAAAGAAATCTCGCACTTGCTCCTGAAGCAAGGTCGCTGCAAACGATCGAAGGCGTTCGTAAAGACACGTGTCTCGAACATTGCGCCCTCGACTTACATTACAAGTACTCAGTAGCCTGGCGACAGGCCTCGCCTTTGTTCAACGCAGGAATAAGGAGAAGAAAGCAGCTGAATCCAGTGTCCGCTGCTTGATAAAACAAAACGCTCAAAATTCCAAGGCTTCCTTCTATTGTAAATATCTCAACTTTCTGGGCTGCCCACAAGTCAGAGGAGCGAGGAACTGTTTCCAAACTATTCCGCTGTATTCCGCTGTTCCTTCAGTTTCTTTTTTTTTTCTTCGCAAGTTCTCTTTTCATTTGACCACCTCTATCTTTTCCCTCTTAACCTACCTACCTACATACCTAGTTATGTTAACCTACCTACCTACCATTTGTATCTTTACCCTGTTAGCCTGCCTGCCTGCCTGCTGCCTTGTCTTGCCTGCCTGAATCTATCTATCTATCTATCTATCTATCTATCTATCTATCTATCTATCTATCTATCTATCTATCTATCTATCTATCTATCTATCTATCTATCTATCTATCTATCTATCTATCTATCTATCTATCTATATATCTATCTATCTATCTATCTATCTATCTATCTATCTATCTATCTATCTATATATCTATCTATCTATCATCTATCTATCATCTGTCTGTCTGTCTGTCTGTCTGTCTGTCTGTCTGTCTGTCCGACCGTCCGTCCGTCCGTCCGTCCGTCCGTCTGTCTGTCTGTCTGTCTGTCTGTCTGTCTGTCTGTCTGTCTGTCTGTCTGTCTGTCTGTCTGTCTGTCTGTCTGTCTGTCTGTCTGTCTGTCTGTGAGCATCGCTTGTTGCAGGTGAAACATCTACGTTGTCAATCTTTAAAGCATAATACATCCTGCAATCTGGTCAAACAAAACCTTTTGCACTGACGTTACCCACGCTGATATCCCGTAAAAGTGGAAGGGCGCGAAATAAGCGACTTATTTGACCCGTAAAACGCCCATCAAACGGACATATCCAACAAGCATGAAAAAAAAAAACCGTCGCTAATGGTTATAATGTATTCCCATCTGCAAATCAGATTAAACTACGCAAATGCCCACTTTGGCGTTTACTTTCAGCAGTACGCAAGAAATAAATACAACGTTCGCTGGTACGTCTTAGAATAAAGTTTTTTAAATTATAGCGAATCCATGAGAGAGAATAAGGATGAAAGAAAGGCAGGGAGATTAACCATAGCTGAGCCTGGTAGACTACCTTGCACTGGGTAGAGGGTAAGGGGAATAAAAGTTAGAGAGAGAGGGGGGAGAAATGTCACTCATGTCACCGAAAAAAACGGCAGTTATGTGCTTAACATCACATACGGCCAGTCACATCTGTGTCTTAACCGATTGAGGGAATTCGTTGCATTAACTTGTATGCGTGGTTTCATGCACCCAAAATCTTGCCGATGGTGAAGCCATGATGGTGCCGCTTGCGTTCTCAAGCAGCAGACTTCTGAAGGCTTGCGAGAACTGGAGTCATGGTGTCTAGCAGTTGCAACACGCTTTGAGCTGTCGGTGTCTGCATCTTGCTCAGCAGCACGCGCATAGCGCTGACCAAGGTGCTGACCACGGCGATAAGTTGTCCTTCGTCCGTCAAGTTATGAGGTACCGATTAAGTGTCTCTCATTGTCGAAGTTTGATTCTTCTCCTCAGGCGCATGTACCTTTGGGAGTTCGGGCCAAGCGTCACCTGCACTGCTGGTAGAGGCATCGTTTTCCTTTCAAACGGCTGGGTTCTGACTGGGCAATAAGGATGAAGCGTCAGCTCCACTGCTAGCAGAAGCGCCTTTGTTCTTAGAACCGACAGCGCTTGGCAAGAGTGGAAGAGGTGGAGGTGGTTTTGGACGTGCTACGCGAGGCGGCGAGGTTTTGGTGGCTTTGGTGCAGCGCCGGCGACGGGACCGTCGTCGCGTAATTGATGCAGCTGCTTCTCGGTATGAGATGTCATCTCTGGCCTTTTTCTTCAGTATTGTTAGCTCCTTTCGAATAAAAGGACAGTCCTTCGCAGAGGCATCATGAGGCCCATTGAAGTTTGAGCACTTCAGAGTCGTGGCCTGGCACGTGTCCTTGTTGTGGTGGCCAGTGCATCGGGAACAGATAGTAGAGTTCGTGCACACACCACTTACGTGACCTAACTTCATGCACTTCCAGCACTGAAATGGTTTCGGTATAAAAGGGCGAACTGCGTGTCGGAAGTGGCCCAATTTTACGTGTGACGGAAGTGATTCGCCCTTAAATGTAATTCTTACGCATCTTGATGTCCCGGTACGACATATACTTGTAATAATGGCATCTTCCAAAGCCGGCTTATTCAAGACTGGTAGGTCCGAGTTGGCAATGGCTTCGGCAACATCATATATCACCCCAGTGCTCACTTCATTGCCCAGCAGTATATGAGAGTGGACTTTCATCCCACTACGTTCCGTTACTTCACGCAATCTGTCAAGCGCAGTGACATGACTGACGTCAATCGCTAGGATGTCCTCGCGGCTATTCACACTTACTTCCTTTACTTCATTCGGCACCAGTGACTCTAGCTGTACAGACACGGCTTGCCGGTTAAGATATCTCATGTTGGCACTAGCGAGAACTGGCATGAAAATGAAGATTAGTACCTCGGTATTCCGCGAAGATCGCATGATGGGCTCACTCAAATTGGTGGACGTGCTCAGAAATAGTCTCTTTTCCTAGTGGTTTCTGACGAACTCGAAGTTGTGGTCCCCTGATTCATCACTGCTGACGTTGTAGGGTTCGATGTCATCACTGTCAGTGCCCTCTCGGAACTGTGGCACTTCCTGGAAGCAACACCCGTGGTCATTAAGGTGTCCGGTAGTCTTCCGTAGGGCTCTACCGCCATCGCACACCTGCAGGAGACCGCGCTTGACAGGCGATATGAAAATTATTCACAGAAAACCATAAAACTCAAACACTCGGCGTTCTGCCACACCGGCACTCCGTCGTCGTCCATGAAAACTCAGCAGAACCCACATACCTTGGGAATCAACGTTATGCGAAGCATTCAAAGGGAAGGTTACCGCGTTGTAATTTGTTTATTGAGTGATACTTTATGAAATGACGTTAAATATATGTACAAATTTCACAGGCACAGACATATGTTGACCAGTTGTAGATGTTTATATAACCAATTGTTTGCACTTTCACAACGATGCCAACGGGAAGATGAGTATTGGCAACACCAGAAGCGATAAGTTGATATAAAGCACTGTAGCTCGCGAGGACACTGCTACTTCAATCAACTTCAGCGCAAGTCATGCACAAACTCGTCCAAGAAGAATATCTTCTAAGATAATCTTTTTTCCAATAACGCACGCTCCGAAAAATCTGTAAACCGCAGTTTAGTATTATCTGGTCTTTTACATCCCAAAACTATGATATGATTATCAGAGATGCCATATATTTAAGCAATCCGGAAATTTTGACAATCTGCCGTTTATTCCTTAACGCGCACTATCATCGCACATTACACAGGCCTCTACTATTTTACCTCCATCGAAATGCGACCGCAGCCACAGGAATCGAAACCATGACCTTTCGGGTCAGCAGCTGTGCACCATAGCTCCTTATCCAGTGGGGCGAACTGAACCGCAATTTCCGGTCGCTTCATAACGGCTGTAGCATCGTTTTTAACGGCTTCAAGCTCGTGAACTCCACTGTTGATCTGGGGCTTATTAAAATATTACACTTTGTAAGCGAATAAAAATACTAATAAAAGTCTTTTTTTTCTGTGCGAGAAACAGATTAAACTGGCGTATTTTCGAAAAAGCAGCTGCAGCAGCATCTGATTTTGGAAAAGTT
Source organism: Rhipicephalus microplus (assembly GCF_043290135.1). Classification (NCBI taxonomy): domain Eukaryota; kingdom Metazoa; phylum Arthropoda; class Arachnida; order Ixodida; family Ixodidae; genus Rhipicephalus; species Rhipicephalus microplus. The sequence continues at coordinate 8,200,266 of NW_027464600.1, read as the reverse complement.
GTGTAGAAATGCGAAACTTGGTGAAATTCTTTTAATTTCAGTTCAGTCGGTCTACGGGGAAGGTTATGACGATTCGCGTGATGTCCGCTCCTCCTTGTTTCTTAAGATAAACAACACGGGGCAACCGATTAGACCTAAGTACCTAATACCCTTGTTACACAGGCAGTCTCAACCCTGGTTGCGCGAACCGCGGTTACGTTAACCGTGGTTCGCTGATGTTACATGGCACACGAAACCGCGGTTACGCCGCTAACGGCGGTTTTGAGAAACCGAGCTTGGCTACCTGCAGATTACCGAGGAAATGGAAGCACCCACCACCTATGAGTGCATGCCGTGAGCCCGCGTGGCGTTTTTCTTTCGCGAGAAACGCAGTATGCGTTTCCAGTTCTACGGTAGCTGTGCAACATCGGCAAACCGTGGTTGGCGCTAACCGCGGTTCAATGCGTTTAACCGTGTTTGGTCGTAACCTCGCTTAGCTTGCCTGTGTAACATGGGTATAACTGTCAGAAACAAGGAGGTTTAACAAAAATTGCTAAAGTGGAAGCTCCCGCAATGATTTGCCAGCGGAAGTGAAGCCAGCTTTTGCCCCCCAAAGATCTCAGAAACATGCTATTTTCTGATGGTGCCCGCTTAGACATCAAGTGGCTTTGATTTGTTGATCTAAAGGCTACGTTAATTATAAATAAAAATGGTTGTTTCCGAAGAAATATTCCGAAGAGGCTATAGTATCGGTGACATCATCATCATCATCGTCATTATCATCATCATCATCATCAGTGACATCACCCCCAATAAAATTTGCCTTGATTTCGAGGCTTGGTAAAGAAAACTAGTTACACAAGGACGCACTTTGAACCCTATGAGACCCTAAAAAGTTGCTACGTTAAACTCGTTGGGCGTGCGAGGAAAACGTTCCTTCTTAATCGCCGCCTGCCGACAGCTCATCATGCCCCTAATAAGATGGCTGCCGCAGCCGCCATCTTACGGGTGGCACGGTTTCACGTGTGGGCAAGAATTTCCACTCCTATGAGCAACCATTAACACCTGCAGAAACTTCTCACTATTTTTGTCCGTGTCGCTGTGAGCCGTCACAGTTAAATAAACCAAATACCTTTGTTTTTCTCTTTAGCTCTTGCCTTGGTGTAGCCAGGTAATTGCATTGAGTGCTGTAGAGTTTAGAGCAAACTAGGATGAACTACACTTGTTACTGTCACCCTAATTTATTTCTTTTCACCGCAGATTTTTTTTTTTTTGATGATTACGACGATGACGCCGACAGCTTGTGATGCGATGTGCTAATGTGATTTCATTCGATAAATGTCGCCCGGTTTCACTTCCACCAGGGGAAGACAGTTTAAATATTTACTTCCTGCAAGCGAAACAATGAAGTGCAAGCTCAGGTATACTCAGACGCCAGTGACAGGGTGTGATCCGACATTTCTCGTAAAGTACTCTAGAGCAGACGTATGTAGAGCACTGAAAGCTCACGCGTACTTGTCCAGGCCAAGGAAGTGAAGGATGTGACTTATTGAATTTCTTGCGTTATGATGGGTTTCTCTGCAATGATCTGCTCTCAGCTATGAGAGATGTAGAAGAGGGGGTAAGGTACGTAGAGGCTAGTTGAGGAGCAATGGTTGTGAAATGCTCAAATGCTCAAGAAATGCTCAGAGGATGTGTTTTCTAACTGTATTGTAGAATGTTTAGAATCTCTGTTTTTTATAGAATTTGTGCGCGATTATTAAAAGCAAAGAAAGCAAGAAAGAAAGAAAGAAAGAAAGAAAGAAAGAAAGAAAGAAAGAAAGAAAGAAAGAAAGAAAGAAAGAAAGAAAGAACTACAAGGCACTTCTGAAAATGTGCGAGTATTGATACAGCAAGAGCCTTAAGGACGCGGAGAAACCCAAGATAGACGACGTTTGAAGTAAAAAGCAAGTCTTAACGACGCTTGAAGTAAAAAATCACGTCAAAAACCCCAGGTAGTCGAAATTTCCGGAGCCAACCACTACGGCGTCTCTCATAATCATATATGGTGGTTTTGGTAGTTTAAACCCCACATATCATTCAAATCAATCAATGAATTTAAAAAACGAGAAACGTCACAGTTTTCTCCAGTATTTTCGAACTCTGCCTCACTCGAGAAGCATCTTTCATGAACGCAACGCGAACACACTCCATCAGCAACAGAGGTACGTTCACTAACGATCCTTACGTACATTCAGGCCCAAGCGCAGACTATTCCACGAATTTCATAGGCGGAGTGCTTCCATGAACTCCAAGTTATACACCCAACCAAGAAAAGACAACTATATCATCTCACGCCAGAAACTTCTCTTTTCATACACACTGACGCGAGCGAGCGATAAGAATTATCCTGCACTGATTACCCTCAATGCGTCCACCCGCAGAGAGCCATAAATGGACTGAGCCAAGAAACAAACTACGTGTGCTCTTAAGATGGGGGTCGTGATGCAATTCTGGAACACTTAGAAGACAAGAACGACTGATTTACATGCTCGGTATGACACGAGAACGCAATCGGCCTAGTCTGTTTCATGAGGTTGCAAGCGAACTGAGAGGTTCTTTCTTTCTTTTTGGTCAAGGTTTTCTTTTTTTTTACACGCTTTGGAGCTCGCCAGAAAAAATAGATACTAAAGAACACTATTAAGAAAGGGAGTCGTCGAACATTCAAGTGTTGCCATGAGTACACTTGGTGCAGGCGTGACATAGCTGCCATCCCATGATGCAGCAGCTATACAAACAAAGAGACACAGTGTTTCAGCGCCCAGTGAAAAAAAGCATATTAATATATCAAAAGAATAGCACGTCGAAAAAATCTTTCCGTAAAAATACTGACGTTTGAGACCGGCCTTCGTCGGAGTATATATATATATATATATATATATATATATATATATATATATATATATATATATATATATGCCTCACCCTCTTATGCAGCAATCCACACATCGCGGGAACCTCTTGGTTGAGAATGATACAGCTGATATCTCAAAGCGTCAGAAAAGTCGGGGCCGCAGCGCTGAAGCAGACAGGCACGATGGCGTGACCACGATCGCTTCGCCACCTCCAGCTCACCTCGTTTGTAGGCCGCTATACCTAAAACAAAAGAGCGAGAGAAAAACTCCGTTTTTGTTCCGGAGTTGCGGCCTCAGTGTTCCAGCACGCTCGGCCTGCCTCAAGCTACAGCGTCGAAAAGAAACTCGGCAAAGGCAGGCGAAGCGGCGGAAATCACGGCGCTAGACCACCAAGAGGTGAGAACAAAAGGATAGCTGCGAGCACGTAGGGGAAGAAATAAAGAAAACAAAACGCAACAGGAACGGTATTCTTTCTGCCAGGCGTACACCGTACAGTCTTCGCGCTCCTGAACAATCCTGAACATCAAGAGAGAGAAAGAGCGGGGGGGGGAGGGAAACCCTGGAGGGCATAGCGCTGAATCAGTAACAGCAGCAGTAGCGGAAGTAGCGGCAGCACTGACAAAATATAGAGAGTGGCAGTGATGGCCAAAGCGTGCGCGGCAGAACAGGAGGATCATAAATAAAGAGAAACGGAATGAGCCTCGCAGTTATAGGACAGTGGCGACGGTAGCTGCCGAGGCCTTCAAAGAAAGGAAAAGTGAAAAAAAAAACAGAGACGCGAAGAGAAAGAGGAGAGCTGCCGGTGTTTTTGTCCGGGGTCGTTTCAGCCGTGGGCGCGCTTCTGGAGACGATAGACACCGAATCGCTCGCGAGCTATTCCCACAAGCCATGCGGCACGTCAAACAGGAGCTTCCGTTTGCTTGTTTGTTTGTTCATGTTTCGAGGCGAATGACCCGCGTGCGTCGTTTATGGTCCTAGATCTAAAGCAGTGCGCCTTTCCTTTGCAGTTCGAGGCGTACACAGGTGTTCAATATTTACGTCGCAAGGGTGCTCTGCAGAAGCTGCCAACACGTTCTTCGGGTGACAAGTCCCTTCGAAGGGCAGTAAATTCACCAGTTGGAACTCCGAATGTCGTTGAACCGCCCGTTTTTTGTTTGTTTTTTTGTGAAAACCAAATATGTCACAGGAATCGGAGGTTCAATCCTCGCATCACTGCTGACACAAGAGACACTTTGGGAAAGCAGTCGCTGCGCGGACATGTTCGAATGTTTAGGCCTTAACGGAGCCGCTTTGGTACTCAACCCCAAGGTTTTATGGACTTGTAAAAACACCTGTCTTACGCGTTCACGACGCTCTCTTCTCGCGCACTTCATTTCAAAGATCTTGAACCGTGGTGTTTCTGTTCACGTACATAAGCCAACGCCACAAATTTCTGAGATGCTGGCAAATGGTGTTACGACTATATGCGTCTTAAATATGGGCATAGTGAGGCGCCGACGTAAACCCACAACGTATCTGCGATATCTCACAATTAGGCAAAAACTTAGTTGCTTATGTGTAGCACGGCCACGTAGCAAGGCTATGGTCTTGCTTACACAAAAGCAAGACTGTATGTACACACTAACGCTGTATGTCGTCTTGCTTACTCCGTCCCTGCGTAGAACAAGTATGCGCTATTCCCCTTATGGCATGTACGAACAAGCACAAGACGTTATTTCTAACAACTGGCGCTTTTTCAATGCGAATAATTTCTTACTGAACGAAAGGCCCTTTGAGCCTTTCTATCTGTCCATCTATCTACGTAGACATTTATCTCTGGGTGCTCTCCTGATCGTCTCCTTAATTTAATGTGGACGTAAGGTAATATGGGTAGGTAAGAAGGTTCGGCGAAAACGACTTTATGGTCGGGACATGAATCAAGTGAAAATTCTATCCCGTACCCTTTCAGAATCGTTCCTCTAAACACGTGCGAACCATAGCTGTATACCACAAACGGCGGTATGCCGGCATGTGCCACGTGTGAGGGGCACTTCTTATCTTCCCATGAACGGCGAGAAAAGGCATTAATCATTTAGGTGTGAGAACGTTAAGAACGACCCACATCGGCAGCGTTGATCCAACGAATGCGAAGAATGAGAATCAGGATGGCAGCAGGCATTGAACCCAAGCATTCTGTGTGACAGTCAGGTATTCTACCGCAGAGCCACGCCACGTCATGAAGCTGCTTTGAACGTCTCTGACATTACCCGTGCAATAGAAATTACATATCTGCTTACACATGTATGCAGCGCGCTATATCAATGTACTTATACATGTAATATATGTGTGCAAGTAAACGTTACGCATGTACAGGCGTACCGTCGAGTTAACATCAGTTGCGTTTTCAGTGCAGGCTGCACATTTATAGTAGCGCAGCTAACATTTGTATATGCATGATTCAGCAAGCTACGTTGACGCATTGCTCGATTCCGGTGGAATACGCTAACAAACGCTACGTATAATATCCATATATTCACACTGTAAAGTGCACTTCGTTTCAATATCACTGACGTCTCCACTCTCAGGTTAGTGCCGATGTTACGTCAGACCATAAGCTATCGTTTGGTTGATTTGATTAATTTGTGGGCTTTAACGTTCCAAAACCACCATATGATTATGAGAGACGCCGTAGTGAACGGCTCCGCAAATTTTGACCACCTGGGGTTCTTTAACGTGCACCCAAATCTGAGTACCCGGGCCTACAACATTTCCACCTCCATCGGAAATGCAGCCGCCACAGCCGGGATTTGATCCCGCGACCTGCGGGTCAGCAGACGAGTACCTTAGCCACTAGACCACCGTGGCGGGGCCATAAGCTATCATTTAAACACCAGTATTGCGGGCTTTTCTGTAAGTCGACGATGTGCACGACACTGTTACGCTTACAAAACACGACGACCCACTTCGTAATGCTTGACTCAAAGACGAAAAATGGGGCATAGACAATTACTCGCCGACTGCTTCGCATAAAACCGATTACGACAAGGTGTGAAATATAGCCATTCTTTTTTTCTCCTTTTATTTAACGGACGACGAACACCGCAAAGCGTGAAGCAAAAAGAACTTTTCGCTGAGCACATCTCTGAATGTTCGTTCAAACATGCCTGAAAATAATGAGGTGAGGTACACTCTAACAAAAAAAAGTACGTACGTTGGCTCTCTTTTTAGACTCCTCACCATGTATGCTATTTTTTTAAAGGACGTGAACTGTTTTGGGGGGATGCCGTGGGGCTAAGGAGGTCATGGGGCTAAAAAAGAGAGTCAACACGTCTCCTTTAAATAGATTCCTTTAAATACGCGCCACCGCAGAAGTCAACAAAAACCGTAACACGTACTCTGTTTATTTTGTTGTTGTTGTTGTTGTTGTTGTTGTTGTTGTTGTTGTTGTTGTTGTTGTTGTTGTTGTTGTTGTTGTTGTTGTTGTTGTTGTTGTTTACGGGTCTGGAAGGTGCACAGCGGGGAGGATCACAACGAAGAAACCTTTTCGGAAAACTACGGAAGCTCTGTGGAATACTGTAACCATGTCAGATATGCTGCAACGTTGTCAAGAAGCAGCGTGCAGCATGTTTCACTGTGTATGCATAAGCGGCGTTACAAATTCAAGAAATCTTGAGTGGCGGAAAAAAAAGAAGCACGGTTCTCTTTTGTTCTACGAGCCAGTCTTTCCCATTTCATATTCATTCGCATTGGTTAGTTTCACTAAAATTGACTCAATGCGGAAGCAGGTAGATAGGAATCTCGAGCTATGCTGTCGGAATTCCGGGTTTTTTTCAGGTGAAAGTTTAAAAAGATAAAAATGTCAGCACCAGTCTCAAGCATACCTCGTTAAAATTGCAGCGCAGTCATACACCCAGATTCGATGTCTTGCCGATACACTTCAATTTGTTCATTTTTGCCGGTCTACTTTCAGCAAACTCGCTTTTATGTACTTAGTTCTATCAAGTGGACTAGACTTCTCACTAACAATTAAAACAACGTTAAAGGGAGTGTGGACTCGCGCAAAAAGCAAATTTAATAAATCCGGGCTCATCTATGCCGGCGTTCTTTTTTTTTTGAAGACTGAAAAATACGCAAAACGTACAAAACACAACTAGGCCGTCTTCGTTCCTGCACAGGCCGCCTTAAGCAAGAGTGACCTAACGCTGCGTTTTGTTTTTCTCTCTAACTCGCAATTCGGCCTCTCTTTTTTAACAGCGAAACTTTTAGGCTGGTAATAAGTTGTGTGCGCGACTTCTCAAAGAACTATCACCGAAATTGGGCAAATCCCGCCACTCGCCACACGTTTACTAAAAATGAAGAAGGTTAGAGCTAGCTGGACAATTAGCTGCGAAACGACGGCAGCGAACCGAAGACCCCGAGTATGTACAACGAGAGAACACTGGGGGGTGGGGAAGGCTGCGACAAGACACCGAAGCGATGAAAGACCTGCGTCGAGGACGACGTGCTCATGGATCTACGAGAGGTTCGAACGCCATGCTTCAAGGCGAGTTTCTGTCTGTGTAGTTTTTGTACATCCGTGTCCTGTCTGTGACTGTCATTGGTTTAACTCGAACCTCCGTGTGCTAATAATAAACGTTTAGACAACCTAGCATCCTCTCGACAAAAAACGCCAGGCCTGCGCCGAAGGCGCAGCACAGTCACACCGAAAGCTAGGAGAGCGGCATTTCAGAGCCTTTTATAAACACTCATTGGGTAACTGCCGCAAGCACACTTGCTGGGTGCCCATTAGGCATTAGTAACAATACTTTCTGGGTAGTAGGCCGGCATTCGGTATGCTATTTTTCGTCATTGTTTCGTCATTTCGTATCCGCTCAAAAAATGCAAAACATTTTGTGCCAACATTTCATGCAGTGGCTAACAACGATGAAAAATCATGCCTGAAGTAGGTATGCGCCACAGTGAATGGGTGATCAAGAACAAGCTTTTGTAATGGGTTAAAGTATTGGACGACCCAATCGTTACGCTATTCGCACTGTGCGACGCCTGGTTGTTCTTTCGCTCTTCTAAAACGCTTTATTAGTTACATTAACGCGATTCCTTTCCCGACATCAAACCTGCCCAAGACAAGTTTGCGAGCACGTCCCAAGCACCGGCGTGGCTCATAAGTAAAATACTGGGCTGGCACCCAGCGGACCCGGGTTCGCGCCCCTCTGTGTCATTTGTACTAGGTTCTTTTTTTCTATTCATGCGATGTGGTTACGGACACCAGCGGCGGCGGCGGACAACTACGGCACCACGCGTGACCCAAGTTTTGATCCCATAACAGCCTTCGCTCTAAAAGCCAATTGTAGTCAGAGCAGCGGGTAGTTTTGAAAGGAAACCTCGAAAATAAAAGTTATAATTTCCACCTCAAGGAGCAAGGAAGTCACGGAAGCCAAACAGAATTTGACAATATGCAAAGACATCAATGCACCTCGCCAGGCTGCACTCAATGTGCGGCCTCAGTAGCTATTTTGACTGCACTACGTGAAATCGATTCTGACATTGCGTGTGATCTATGGTACGTTAAAATTTATTGATGTTCTCAAGATCAACCCTTATGATTATGCAGGCCGTTCCCACGTTAGGATAGTATTTCTTTATTCTTACCATCGTGTCGTGGGCCTTCTGGACGGCCTGAGCTTGATCTACAGAGCTTCTTCTGCCGCCACATCTTTCCTTGTCACGTTCGGTGATAACCATACGACACTGACAAAGCGTATGGTCCAGAGTATAGTAACGCCATTACACTGGTCAATAGCAATTTATTTGTACCTGATCTTGGATATATCTTGCTAATAAAGTTTCGATTCGGGAAAGTTTTTGTCTGTGTCCACTTCAGACACCAATTGCCGCAGCTTAAATTGCCGCTTGAGCTCTCTTGAGTTTAGCATGCGCTCTGGAAGTTTCCTTCTGTTCATGTATTATAGTCTTGCGACCTTGTTATATGTAAGCATCAGTCCCTATTCTTTTTCTGCATATTCTAGGGATTTGGTCACGTAGCGCACGGCACGATATTACGTAAGTGCTGGTGCATCTGCATTGTCGAATATTTAGGGGCGAAGCTTCTTAAGGCCAGGGTCGGTCGTCCCCTATATGTATGCATGCTATGCAGTAACCACCTCACAGCATGTCCACGGAGTGAATGATGATGAAGTGGGGCGAAGCTTCGGAGGGTTTTATCGGCAAACCACGAATCATCCGTTGACAGCGTCCGTCCGTCCGTCCGTCCGTCCGTCTGTCTGTCCGTCTGTCCGTCTGTCTGTCCGTCTGTCCGTCTGTCCGTCCGTCTGTCTGTCCGTCTGTCCGTCCGTCTGTCCGTCCGTCCGTCTGTCCGTCTGTCTGTCCGTCCGTCTGTCTGTCTGTCTGTCTGTTTGACGCACGGACGGACGCGTGTACGGGCGAATGAATGGACCGATGGACGCACGGACAAACGGACGGAAGCGCGGACGGACTTACGGATGCTTCTCCCCACTCATCATTTTTAACTCCGTGGATATGCTGTGATTTTTGATAGCGGAAACGTTAGATGCCACACCATACATGAAAATAGACCGCCGGCTGCGTACGCGACAACGCGAATGATGCAAGAAAAAGTCATCACTTGGTGAACGTATGAGGTCATCATGACGTCAGAGGTGGCCACATTGATGACTTCATCATGACTTTAACATGACGTCGTTGCATGAAATCTTAACTTCGTCAAACGTGAGCCAATCGCAGACGCACAGCAATAACACGTCGTGGGCTGAAAGCCGTCTATACCGGGAACAAAAAGATGGGTTTCTGGTTCGAGTCGAGTTAGGCAAATTCATAAGAGACCAGGTCACTTTTTCTTGCTCTTGTTTTTCGCCAGTAAATCAACTCAACGCCAATCTGTATAACTTCCGAACATGATTATTATCAGTCGCCCCAAAGCTTCACGGCTTCGAAATTTCAAAATCTGTAGAGAGAAGCGAAACGAGGCGTGCCAGCCTTTTAAAATATTTTTGTTATTTTTACACCACTCTTTCATTTATTCGCCGGATATCCCGACAAACTGACAATATTGAACTCTCGCTACGGTGGTCTCAAACAAAAGACAAAAGAAACCAAAACGGCGGCGAAGACTCCGAAATGGCGCGAAAGCAATTACTAAAGTCGCTCGCTGTGCCAACAGTGAAACGACGTAAAAATGTGGCCTTTTGCTTTTTTTTTTAAATTGAGCGTGGCTGTGTGTGTCTATTCCACGCAATAAAAAAATGATAAATAAATTGCGGCTGCATCGTAATTACACGGGGCTCGGAATTCAGAGGCGGTCTCGTCTTTCATATACGACGCGTCTAGCTGTGCGCGCCGGCAAGGTTTTGAATATCCTCTCCTCCGAGTGGAGGAAATGCAGTGCGATGAATTAGGTCGACGAAGTGGGCGCGACACAAGACGACTAGCGCACTCGAGAGAGAGAGGAGAGGCAGAGTTTGCAATATGTACGGAGCCAACGAATTTCTCAGCCGAATGCTATAACGCCATACAGCTCGGGAAACGTGTTTACGCAAGACGAGGCGCGAACTCTTTTCGCAAGGAAACTAAACGCGAGCAAACCTTAAAAAGATACGAGCTCACCCGTGAAAGAGAAGTCGCCATTAAATTCTCACGCGAGGCTTCGTTCGAAGTCGCCTCGACCAGGGCGCTTTTAGAGATTACAGGAGCAGAAGCAGCGTACAGTTCTGGTCGGCGTGCCTCGAACTTTTGGGAGATTAAAGCGGCCCCGTGTTCGAGAGAACGTGCGCCGTGTGTACGGTACAAACGGCTCGCGCTCGTCTCGACTTGGCGGGCGCAACTGTTCCATTCGGTTTCGAAGGCGAGCAATACCATCGTGGAATGGAGCGAAACGAACGAGTAGATTGCAGGCTGAGATTACACCGAGTGTTACAACGAACGATCACGACGGAATCCCCGTCTCTTTGTTTCTAATTGTCGTTTTCATTTATTTTATTTTTCTTTTTATTTATTTCTGTCTCTGCGTGATTGTTTCCCTTTAGTCGGGCGTGAAATTACCCTGGTCATAAATTTCTGGACCGGTTCAACCTCAAAACGTATTTCTTAGTTCGCCGTATCTTCTTCGTAGACAAACTTTCCTCCGTGTTATTAGTTCTCTCGTTTGAATTCGGCCATGGTGCGAACTCAATACAGCAGCAAGAGCTACGGAGACTGGTGCGTCCATATGACCCAAATTTCGCATTCGTTCATTTTTTTTCAATCGCTTGAGAGCTGTAGAACACAGCGTCATCACGAAATGCCCGATGTCTGATAATTGAAGCAGGAAGAGTGGTCATTGTGTTTATTATTGCGAAAGATGCCTTGATAATAGATTGATTGATTCATTGATTGATTGGTGGGTGTTTAACGTCCCAAAAGCACCATATCATTATGAGAGACGCCGTAGTGGAGGGCTCCGGAAATTTCGACCACCTGGGGTTCTTTAACGTCCACCCAAATCTAAGCACACCGGCCTACAACATTTCCGCCTGAGATGCCTTGATAGGCGAAATGCGAAAGAAGTGTAATATATATATACGCTCATATGCTACACTGGGATAGGGCCTTCGAGGCGAACTAATTAAATGCATGGAGACCCCTGTAGTCATCTTTTACTTGCATTAAATGAAGAATCAATTCGAAATATGTTCATGTCCGCCCGTTAACACTAGCAGCTGACGAGTACCACTCCACATTGCAAATCTTAGGTGCGGTGTATGGTCCACTACCAGATATTCTTTTAGAACGACGCACTCGTGCCTTATTCGAAGTCCAGCGTCTGTGCTTCAACAACGCTTTCTCGGGCTGCTTCTGAGACATAGAACATGTGTCGGCACGGTGCTCAGCGCTGCATTTAACAGCGAGAAGGGTGTAGACAGGAGGGTGTCGAGGATTGAGGGTAGACCTGTAGCTAATCGCAAGAAGTTGTAATTTTGCGGCTAACCTGAAGCAGTGCGAAAAAAATAAAACGAGAAGAGAACAAGCTCAACAAGACGAGCGCTGATGGGCGCTCGTCCAGTAAGGTTCGTTCTCTCTTTGTCCTCATTTTTCATTTCTTTTCTTTTCGTGTTGCTTCAAGTTATTTAGGCAATATATGCAGGCAATCCACCCACCAAATTGTTTGTTTGTTTGTTTTTTCAGAAAATACGGGAAACATGGGCATCCTTCAAAACCCCTGTGCGTGCAGGTGAACGCAAAAGCGGAGAGCTTGACACGCTGGCGGCCCTTATTCCAGCCCGCAGCCACTTCCTCTCTCCCCACAATACTGCACAATGCCATGAGATTAGTGTCAAGCATTATAGCAGCAAGGCTGTTCTATTGACGCCCAAAGTTTATCGTGCTTAGTCAAGCTGCAGAAACTGCAGCTTCTTGTCGTTTCCCCGCTTTTTACCATTGTATAAGTGTTGGTAGAAAATAAGCATTGATTGATTGATTGATTGATTGATTGATTGATTGATTGATTGATTGATTGATTGATTGATTGATTGATAACGTTCTTTCACGTGGTTCATTATCTCCCCTTGCGCGCAAGACTCCATCGCTAAGTGTTGCGATCGTGTTTCGCGTAACACACTTAACGTGTTACGTGCGTCGATTTTCAAGTGTTGCGAAGCACCTGCGCACGCCGTTCCATTTATATCTTCATTTTTTTTGCCTCCGCGTAGCATTGGATTCGAACGGTCTTTCCTACCAAGCTGTAGCGATCCCTTATCCATCAACGTTTTTGAACACTATAGCTGATATCCCTTCCCAGCAACGTCCCGCGGCTATGCTGTAAACCCGCCCCTTTTGAAATGCCCGTTATGAGTATGTTCAAGATATATAGGTGATATGATGTAATGTAATATGAAAATGTCCGGAGCAATCGAGACATGATCTTTCTGAATGCCAAGTGTACATGCGGAAGCAGCACTTTGTTCTCTTTGGTGATTGGAAAGCCTCACCACGCAAATTTAGGAGATCGGAAATACACATTCCCGATCTCTTAGAAGCTCAGTACAGAACAACAGCTTCAATTGTGCAGTTCAGTTTTTTTATGACTTAAAAGTTCAGTAGTCATCCTTCACTCCAAGTTCCTTCCGCTTTCTCAATTTTTTTTTTCTGCTGTCCCCTTTCATCGTGCAAGCAATGTTCATTATAACCCCGAGGTTCGGAAGTCACCCATAAAGGGTGTCTCATATGCATTAACACAGAGCTATACCTATAATTTTAGCAAGAATAACTTATATGTATTTGTCGAAAAATTGGCCACTACATGCTTTAACATAGCGAAGCACTTTTCCTACTTTGCGCCAACATACGGGCACCTGGCGTCCTCGTCCTTCAGACACTTTAAGCTCCATATATTTGTGCAGGGTAATAAATTAAAAACTTTCCTCATTTCTATCCTTGAAGTAAAAGACACTAGCAGGAAGATAGCTATGCGTGAACAACATAGAGCGGCCGTTCCTCCAAAATCTTGCAGCAATATAACTCGTTCATGAACGAAGTTTGTCCAACTGCGTCAGACACAGCGTCCATTACACTAATGACCTCCTAAATTTAATTGCCCAAGAGTGTATCTTAAATTATATTTTTATGCTAAATGCTGGGTCTCAGTTGTATTTTTATTTTATAGTGATTTTATTGAAATGACGAGAGTGTGCTCCGACCATTGCTCAAAAGGTCACGCGATGGCTGAAGGCGAAGGTTGTGTTTCTTTAAGCCGTTCCACTTCAGCGACGATGAACTACTTCGGACGTCAAATGCAGCGTTTTTTTTTTTACTACTAAGATGAGAGTGCATGAATCAGGAGTCCGCGATACATCCCCCCCCCCGTTTTTTTTTTTTTCGAGAATGGCAAAGAAATGAACTTGGAACGGCTTGAACACGCGACGGGGCTGCCGGTAAACAAAATGAAACAGATATCCCGATTATTTACTAAGAAAGAAATTGGAAGATTTCGCCGTTTCAATATAAATGACGTTTGCTGCGTTTCCTGCTCAAAATAAAAAAAGATATACCGAACATGTTCAATGGGTCGCAACAGAGTTAAGAGCAAGAAATAGATCGAGAACTAACTCCTTCGTGACTGCAGGGACATGCATCATCCGCGTACATTCTATATATGGAAGCGTCTGAGCGTGGTTCACAAAGCTGTACGTATACACACAAACAAAAAATTAATAATTATGAATTGTAATAATAAGCTCACAAGACATGCCGTACGTACGCACAAATGAAATTAAAAAGAAAACTAACGGATGATTATAAGGTTCCACGAGATGGCGTCACTATATGCCGGAATATTAAAAGCGGTGCGCGATTTTAAATCGTAAAAGGAGCGTGAAGCGGCCGGGAGGTGGAATTGGAAGAAGCAAGGAAACAGTTTGCTGGAAAGAATTTGTGTCCATCGAAAAACGTGGAGCTAAGTCGCGTAGTCTCTTATTTATTTATTTATTTATTTATTTATTTATTTATTTATTTATTTATTCGAAATAGCCAAACAAAAGTCTAAAACCGTGCTTTCCTCACAGCATCTCTACCTCTCTTTCATACCGGCTTCTTTTTTCAACTTTTCGCCTTCATGCTTTCTTCCCCGTGCTATTCAGACTTTATTGCGTTTATTCGCTTTTTCTCCAAAGGATGCGGGCATTGAAAAAAAAAGGACAGACCGTGGTGTACGGGAAAATATCGGAAAAAGTAGGTACGGGCGATTGCTTCCTCTGTAACCATGTCGCAGCCGAAAAACGTACGCTAGCCGCAAGAAAGGGCCTTATCGGCTATCGAATTCACGCGATTCTATTTGATTGGCTAGCTATATCCTGTGATGCTCTGAACCAAACGCTAGATTTGAAACGAACGCAATCACACCTAGCTGGTCAAAATGAGATCGCGAGACCAGGAGGCTCAGTCCATATAGTTTACTGCGAATGCCGACTACGACGAACGACGACGAAGTGATTGCTTGGCAGATCGCTGTTTCAGTAGGTGCTCTCTTTTTTTCACCTAATTTTAAGTGAACTTCGCGAATATCACATCCGTGCCCGTCGGTGATGGACGTGGACCTCCACGGACGTCCGCCAGTTACGGCGGCGTCGGCGGTGGCCGCATCCTGGAATCTTACGAGACTCTACAGCGACTACGACAGCGAGGGCACTCTTGTTTACTCAATGAGCAGCGAAGAGCCTTCTGACGACGACGTTTTTAAGCTGGTGCTGAGCCGTAAAGCGAAGAGGCGGAACGTCAGAACATCTTCGTCATCCAGTACGTTGAATGACAGAGTGCCAAGGAGACCCGTGACAAACTATCCTTTTTGTCCCTGAGGTACCGGACGGAAACATGAAGCGCCTCAACAGGCAATCTGTTTCGGTGATGTTGGAAGGACTCGTGCCAAACGAGATCACACACATCAGAGTGAACACGCGTAAGAACGTATTGGCCATCGACGTTTTGCATGCTGCGGCACTTAATGTACTGCGCAACGTCAACGAGTTGGGGGGAATGAAAGTTCGCTCCTACATTCCTGTGAGCTCTAACGTCGTCACTGGAGTCATCTACGATGTGGATACTGCCATTCCCAGCTCCGACTTCGATGTTCTGGTCAAACCGGTAAATGAAGCCAGCGTCATCGCAAAAGTTGTCCGTTTGGGAAACTCACGCTGCTTGAAGATCATGTTCAAGGGCGACTCTCTTCCTTCACACGTAAAGGTGGGCCATTTTCAGCATTCAGTGTGACCTTTCATACCGAAGCCCTTACAGTGTTATAGGTGCATGAAGATGGGCCACGTGAGAAGCGTATGCGAAAATAGGACGGTGTGTCCTCGTTGCGCGGAAGCCCATTCTGCGGATGACTGCGTAGCAACTACCCTCAAATGTCATGGGTCACATGCAGCTTCGTCAAAATAATGCCCCAAAATCTAAAGAGAAATAGCGGTATTGAAACACATGGTCAGAGACAATTCGTCGCATCGAGAGGCTGCCAGGACCGTCCGAAAGAGGCGTCATCGTCGCCGCAGTTCATCAAAGAATGCCGCAGACGCTGCATCGAAAGCACCACTCCACCACCCTTCTCTTCCCCCGCCCTTGCCTCCCAGACCGAAGGCAGCCAGCCCGGTCAACAAACCAACGAGCAGCACTGTTGCAGATGAATTAGTTTGGCCTTCATTGCCGAAATCACAGCCACCTGCAAATCCCAAGCGCACATCGACAGTCACATCACTCCAGCCAGCCGCTGACAAGCTGCCTGAGGAGGACACAGAAGTCATCAGAATGTTCCGAACACTGCTGGATGCCATGCGAAAGCTGTGCAGCAGCCTGAAGTCTCCACTCGCTCAGAGTGCACTACAAGTACTGGATGCTATAAGTCCAGTATTTGCAAGTCTCCAGTAGCAACCATGGCTCGACCAATTTTCTCCTTCCGCAACGAGGTCCGACAAGCGTCGATAATGCAGTGGAACGCGAGAGGCCTAAGATCCCGCATCTCTTCGTTCCGTCAGTATATATTCATGGATCGTATTCCTATGATAGTTATATGTGAACCAAACGTGCAACAACCTCCTAAACTATCTGGGTAAGAACCTTTCGTTTCTTCAACGTGCGAGGAACGCAGCAAGGTGGTTGTTTACATTCGCACAGATTTCACATATGTGCATCATGCAGTTCAACCGCATGATGACAATCAATATGTCTGCTTACGTGTTAAAAAGGAAAAAGTGTCATTCACACTCATTGGTGTCTACATATCACCATCCGGACGATTTGAACAAGACCGACTACGAGACATACTGACAACAACTACGGGCTCGTGCGTTATAACTGGAGACTTCAACGCACATCACTTAATCTGGGGTAGTTCGACGATCAACGCTAAAGGAAGAAACCTCGTGTCATTTGCCTCCAAGCGCGACCTATGTTTCTTAAATGATGGCAGTCCTACATACCTGCGGGGCCTTACGTACATTAGTTGCCTCGATTTGACTCTGGTATCCAGAAACTTCCGGTCGCAAGTGCACTGGTTTTCAGACATCAAAACGCATGGAAGTGACCACATTCCAACTTATATGCGAATAAGGGGTCTTACTAACTCCTTTCCTAAGACCACAATACGAAGAATTGATTGGTCCAAATTTCAGCGACTCATGGAAAATACATGCCGTGAAGACCCTGACCAGAACTTGGAGGATGTCATCAAAGAGGCAATGAGGGAAGCTTCCTGTCTCCTCCCGTTCACCGGCAAGCGTTCAGATTTCGACGTTGAACTGGAAAAACTGTGCGCGCTTCGCCGAAGGGCGGAAAGAAGATACAGGCGGACGAAAGCAATATGCGACTTGAGGCTGGCACGACGCATACAGAAAAAAGTCCAACGACGTTTAGACAAACTTGAACAGGAACGCTGGAAACCATTCTGCGAATCATTGGATCCCCGAAAGCCGTTGTCACGCATCTGGAGCACTATTCGTGGCCTGCGTGGGCATAGAGATTCTATTCGTGGCCTACATGGGATCACGTGGGCATAGAGATGCCCACGTGATCTTATCAAGCAAGCATTCAATTTCACAATCCTGACGGGCTGGTTGACCACACAAACTGATCGCAAAGAAAAAAAAATGCCTTGTGCAGCTAGAATTTCATCACGCCTGATGGGGATAACCTATGCAAAAGAGAAACACTGTCACATCAAAAGCTGGAAAAGCGGAATTTCGAAAGCCCTTCTTAGGCTATCCTGGGGCTGCTATAATACGAGTACCCTTGGAAGGTACCCACTACGACATCAATTGAAGTGGGTGCTGATTACGATCAAAAATAATGGCTGCGCCCTCTGTAATGGGTTGGAAGCATTCAGCCACACACTCGTTACGTAATTCATACTGTTACGTGAGAATAAGATCAGTCAGTCCGTGAGCAGAGCACAACTCACGCACATTGTCAACCTCTTCACTTCTAGTCTGAGGCGCATTCCAGGGTATGTCCCTCTGTGCGCTCTTACCGTCAGCTGAAACCACGTAATACAACCCATGGCAGCGAAAGCGCTGAGCCGGTGCGTCTACGGGGCCACAGCAGGAAGAGTGCGGTGACGCTCGAGCCTTGATACACGGACGACGTCACGGCACAACAAAGCAGAAGAGGTTGAGGAATCATTACGAACAATTTCGTGTGTGACGTCTGTCACTAGTGAAGCCTGCGGTGTGGGCCCAAGAATTCGCGGTGTGGGCATGAAGCTCGCGGTGTGGGCCCGCGGTGTGGGCCCATTCAATTGGAGGCTGTTTTTTTGGACTTCAAAAAAGCTTTTGATGTCGTCCCCCACAGTCTCTTGCTTCATAAGTTGTCGTTTCTTGGTATTCCTAAAACCCTCATAGACTGGATTAAGGATTATCTCAGCGGCCGCAAGCAATGTGTTGTGATAAATGGTGTGTCTTCATCAACAGCTGATGTACTGTCCGGGGTGCCACAGGGGTCGGTCCTGGGGCCGCTTCTGTTTTTGATTTTTATCAATGATTTTCCACTGGGTTTGAAATCAACAGTGAGGCTTTATGCTGATGATTGTGTTTTGTATTGCCCAGTCAAGTGTTTTGATGACAACACAGTACTTCAGTCTGACCTCGATAAGATTGTGTCTTGGTGTGCTCAGTGGCAAATGAGTTTGAACCTAACTAAATGTTTTCATGTGCAATTTAATAACAAAAAAAAGGTTGTATCCAGGTCTTATTACTTAAATTCCTGCGCAGTACAAAAGGTAGATCAAGTTAAGTATCTCGGCGTAACATTCACGGAAACACTAGATTGGACCAGTCACGTAGATCTAATCACAGCCAAGGCTTCGCGCTTAATTCATTTTTTTCAAAGAAATTTCAGCGACGCGCCGCAAACACTTAAGGAAACCCTGTATATTACAAATGTGCGCCCAATTTTAGAGTATGCTTGTGTTTCTTGGGACCCTTTCACGAATGTACTAAAAGAAAAGTTGGAGAGGGTGCAAAAAAGGGCTGCTAGGTTTGTTACAGGAAACTACGATTTTAAAATAAGGTCTTCTGGAATTCTTCAGGCCTTGGGATGGGAACCCCTTTGTGGACGACGGAAAGTACAAAGACTTAAATTTCTCTATAATATATATCACGGTAAGACTGGGCTAAATAAAGAGCGGTATTTAAAGACACCTAGTTATATGTCCGAACGAAAATATCACTTATATAAAATTAGAGAATATACCTGTCGATTGAATGTCCTTGAATACTCTTTCTTTCCAAATTCTATTAGTGACTGGAATGCGCTGAAAATACCAATATTCTCTGATTCTAATTTCCTAACAGCCATTGAAACAGCATTTTGAGCTGCTGAAATAACCCATATATTTAACGTTGGCTTTGTACTTCTCTTGGTTGTTGATTTTTATAAGTATAATTACTGCTTTCGTTGTATAATCCTGTGTTTTGTACTTTTGTTCTAATGCAGTACTACAAGTGTTGATTTCTCCTGTATACTGTAAGGCACGATTTATTTGCTTTTAATTTTGCTGTTTTGTATTGTATTTCCTACTGTAACCCCCCTACAACAATGCCCAATGGGCGATGTAGGTACTTGTAATAAAAAAAATAATAATAAAAAGGAGCTTTTTGGAAAGGTCTGCATGTCGTGTAGTGGACCAAAGGAGAACGAGGGAACCCGTGGAAAATTGTTCGTCGCAATGCCGCTCGTCGTAACAATGCTTCCGTTTTTCTTGCGAAGCAGTTAATCTGCGACGGGCAAGCTGGCGAGCGTGGTCAGCCGGGGCAATAGCGTCGCTCGCTTATTCAGAGGTCGACTGTGCAGCGGCCGGCAGGACATTATCCAACGGCAATGTTAGTTAGCGTCCAAACAAACGATGAAATTGCAAATACCCAGCAGTTTCATGCCAGCAGGAATTGTGCGCGAACGCCCCGCCCCGCACAGTATATAGTGCAAGAACCCACTCACAATGATCGGCCGAGACGTATTTCGATAGCATGTCCGTCAGGCTGCGTTTAAGCGTTCGTGAGCCCGTTTGTCTGGTGATGGTACGAGCTTGTGAGCTTGTGTTTGGTGGATCAGGAACACAAGATATCGTCAACCACTTTACAAAGGAACGTACGGCCTCGATTGATGATGGGGTTGAACGTCCCAAAACCACCATATGATTATGACAGACGCCATAGTGGAGGGCTCCGGCAATTTCGACCACCTGGGGCGTACGGCCTCGATCTGTCAGCAGCTGAAGAGAGGCTTCGTGCACTGAAATGAGGTCACGTAGTTAGAAATCTGCGGCGTCTGTAGCTTAGCTTGTTGGTGCACTCGTGCAACTGCATAGCAGCTCACATAATCTGTATACAGTAATCCCGACCCACTTATTTTCAGAGGCGGATGTTGGGAAGAGACCGAGAAGGTTGAAACCTACACGGAAGAAGGGCTCGAAGGGAATGTCAATGGGCTTAAGATGCGCGGCAGTGACTCCCGACGGCTTTTTGCAGCACTGGCTAACTTTGCAGGCGTTGACATAACAGCGTACAGAGCGCGAAAGGCCAGGCCAGTAGAAGCGGCGGCGCACACGGTCATTTGTGCGAGAGAGGCCAAGGTGACCAGTGGTTGGTGCGTCATGGAGCTCGCGGAGGACTGTAAAGCGCAGGTGCTTTGGTATGACCGGAAGTGCGTCGTGATCCGCGGGTGACAAATTACACCGATACAAAATGTGGTCCTTCAAAGTAAACATGCGAACAGAAGCGTCGTACGGTGAGGATTCGCGACGCTGCTCATTGCCGAGATGGAGCAGCTGGGAGATTTAAAGGACACAGTCGATGGTGTCAGTGCTCGTCGGGTCCCAGTCGGTCACAGGGTATAGCGTGACAGGTAATCAGCATTTCTGTGCAGTCTTCCAGACTTATTCACTACGGTGTAAGAATATTATGTGACGCAGGGTTACAGAATTCGCATTGGGTCACACCTTCTTGTTACTTTACTCTTCTACAACGTTATATTTCAACGTGGTTCCTTCCCGACATAACTAACACCTGTACGGGTGTTTTTGCAACGGACTTTAGAGCAACGGCATGGCTCTATGGTAGAATACTTGGCTGCCAGGCAGAGGACCCAGGTTCATACTGCACTCTATCTTGAATATTTATTTTTCCTATTTTGTTCTTTTTTTTTCTTGCTTCGAGAGATACTGGTTACGGACACCGGTGGCAGCGGCGGTAGCAGCGGCCAACCTCGGCACCCTTCGTGCGATCTCCTAACGGCTTTCGCAGTAAAGCTTCAACGAGGCACATGCATGAGCTATTCCGTTGTTGATCGATAATGCAGCCGACATTGTGGCATTAAGTCATTGCACGCTGGTGTCACATACAAAAGTTTTCGTTTAGTTATGTTAATGCGGGAGCGAGCGCGATTTGTCCGCATGTGTAAATAAAAGATGCGCGAAGATTAATGATCGCCAGCATTGACGAAATGCGTGGCGGCCACTGGCTGCGTTTGCCGGTCGCGGGCTGTGCACGTTGTATACGCCGATTTCGAAACTCCATAACGCGTGCACATCTGCCTTCTTTTTTTTTTTGGTACGCACTACCAAAATGTACGTGCTTTCAACGTACACGAAATGCGCTTAACGGGGCGCATTTCATAGTACACGTCTATTGCCCCGAAATACAAATTTTTCATTGAGGTTTCTTTCTCAGAGTCAAGGCGAATATGCCGGGCAAGAAAAAATAAGGAACGCGAAACCATTGGCCAGAAAATGCCGAAAAATTACGCAACAGCCGACATTGAGCAAGCTGTCTCAAAGTGATTTCATCATGCTGTTCAGGCTTATTCGGACACGCAAAGTTATAAACGCAGCCGATAATGCAGAAGCCACCGGCTAAATTATATTGCGGCTTTCCTTCACGTTCTCTCCTGCGTAACAGTAAGAGATAACATCTAACAATACAAGTAGTAGCCGAAAGGGGGTGTGGAATGAAAAGTATAGAGAAATTAAAAGGATGTGCAAGAAATATGAAATTCAAGTAAACAAAAAAGAACAGAGGGGCTCAAATGCGGAAGAGGGAGGGGGATAAAATATTCAGATGGTGGATGACGCTCTCAGCCAGCATGGTGCGACTTGTACGTACTCTATCCCGCGAGAACTCGCGAGAATTGGGAAGCAAAAGACGCGAGAAATTCAATGGCGAGGACCACTCGGAATGATTCATGGCAAGCCACCGAGAAAATTACGGCAATACATCTTTGCGACCTCACGTCTTCTTCTGCGCGAAGGAGACCGCGCCCTTCGTTCCGTTTCTCTCTCGCTCTGTCTTTCTCTTCTCTCCTTGTCTCCCATCATTTTCCTTTTCCTCTTGCAGGGCCACTGTCCCTTATCGTTGCTTGCCAAGCTAGTAACAATACCAAAAGTACAGCCATCCCTCACCAGCTCCCGTTTTCCTCCTTTCCTTTCCCTATTGCACGGTTTTCCTACGCAGCGTCTGCCTCATTCCTGCGCGTTCGTAGCCTTTCATGGCCGTTGCCCCTATGCCTACTTCAGGAGAGTAGAGGCTCATTGTTCCGCTTGCTGTCATTCTTAAGGTGTCCTCTTGTTGCTTGCGGCAGTTCATTGTTTTATTCAGCAGTATTTCCACGTTCCTACTTTTCACGTTCATCTTCATCTATTCGAATTGATATCCCTCACTTCGACAAAGTATTTTTTTCGTCGACGTACTGACCGCAACACTCGTGAACATGGTAAATTGACCTATTTTCCTTCATAACGTTGCATTTATGTTTTTCAGTACTCTGACCATTCTTATCTGGGCCCAAATCTCGATATATCGTCTCTTTACTCATCTCTCAGCCAAATCTTCTGCGTGTTTCGTTTACTTCACTGCATTGCCCAACTATGCATGATGTCGCCAAATGAGCAACTTTCACAGTCTTAACAGTGTTCAATGTAGAATATTCTAATGAAAAGTGATGAAACTATAGCTTTTTCATTATTTTTTGTCGTATCATGCGATTCGTGCATCATATATTTTGATGGAGTGGTAACTTGTACTAGACAAAATGGAAGGTAAGAGACAGCATGACCGTCCATGCGCAGGATAAGATAGTATTCTGCAGTCCAGACGAAAACGCCCACGTTAACTTGAAACTATAGTGCACAATAGGCGCCATCGGCTGTCATTTATATCCTCACACAATCACCAAGAGTAGCCTGTGATTCGACAGCACTTCACATACGAGATACTCGCCCGAGGCGCACGCTTTTTTTTAATAAAAAAGCAGCGTGGTTAAAGCTTCGAAGCGCTCACGGTAACGATGCACATGGCGCACACGGCGCAGTAGATTTGTCACTCCCGATGATGAAAGCCTAATAGCAGCAGAGAAACGAGCATAGTGCAATAATCCACGCTTACACTTGCCGCCAAGTTCGAATACATATGTTCGCACAGAACATAGAGTTAGTATACAGACTCGGTATATTAACTCTATGGTACCGAAATCCTAGTAAATCAAATAAAGCGTCAATATTCCGGATGATACAAAATATCTCGATGACTCAGGGCTGCATGTGTTCTCGTGTGTGCAATTCAGAGGAATTTCAGGGCACTTATTGGAAAGTGGTGCGAAAAAAAGGAACTTTAAAACGTTGAGCGTTCGAAAGAGAAGAAATGGATAAAGCTGAAGTACGTCGTCAATCTTCACTCACTCAATCATACCCTGAATACATAGCAGACATACACTCTTCGAGAAGCGTGTAGTCTGTCGAACGAGTATTACACTTTTGAACGCACTGAAGGAGCAAAAATACGAGCGAGGCGAGCACCGCCGACACGTAGCTGGGTTTGTCTGCGCAGGAACTCGTATATCATCCTCGTCCAATACTCCCACCTACACCGAGACAGCCTCTTTCACCAGCTTGAAATATATGGAGTATTCATGAGTATCTACGGATCCCTAAGAAATGCAACCGGTGGAGGGGGCGGGGGTTGAAAGCCGGAGCCGCGCTTTTTACAACGTGTTCGTTTCCCCATGCAGCCCGCTCTATCACCCGTAAGACACCTATCCCGACTATACGGTCGAAGTCTCCGTGTTGGGGAATATTTAGGGCAGATTGAGTGTTAGCTCGCTTTCTATGAGAGCATCCATGTGAGCTTCACACGTTGCATTTGGTGCACTTTCACAGGCAGCAGCAAACCATGCGAGAAGTTTTCCACGACTTCGCTCTGTATAGATATCTTCTGTAACAAAGAAATTCGTTTTCACAAATTTCTTTGTTGGAAAGAGAGAAAGTGTGATCGCCGCGATGCGGAAATATTATAACACTGCTCGAGTGAGCTTTGTTGGGAAAAACAGAACGCAAATGACCTTTTCTGACCGTGCGCACGATTCCTAAGAAAAATTTGGTAAATACAATAGCGAGCTGGTAAAAAAGCAGCAGAGCTTACTGGGCTTGCGGTCGTGAAATGTTCTGAAAGGCAGAACAGATCCTCAGCGAGAAGTAGCTCTATCGAAGCGAAATCAGCAGTTTATGCATGAATGGAGGCCGACCCCCCCCCCCCCCCCCGAAATCTTCTTGCTGAGCGCTTAGACAAAGCCACGTGCTTACACAGTCTGTTGTTACGGCCTTGATTATTTTGAAAGCGGAAATTCGTACAGAGTAGAAGAAGACGACTTTATTGTGCCGTAAACAAAACGTTTGGACAACTTTTGAGCTCGCGAGATGCTACACTTTCTGAAGGAACTTGCCGAGAAAGCGCCACTGAACCAGCTCAACGTAGAGTGTCGGAGACAAGCATATCTAAAATTCACCAAGGTCAACGCGTCCTCCGCTTGGTATTACTGTCTCTGCACCGTGGTTTACGGCCTGCCTTACCGTATACAGCCGAACATGATGATGTAGGGGAGAATTTAAAAAAGAGCAATAGACGCTAACACACTCTATCTTTCCGTCTGAAGGGACGCCGACCTAACAAACGTTCAAAGGGTGACGCGGCGTAAGCCATCGCTGTCTCCCTTGGCTGCCCTATCGAGCGAAACGCCGAAGGCTTGCATGGACTCCGGTGAAACTCTCGACGATGTAGGCGCCGACCCGCATCGTGGGAAATGTACGTACTCATCACTGTTTAGCGGTTTCGTTTTACCGAGTTTCATATAGCCAACTTGCGCCAAACGTCCCCGGTGGATGAGGCGTATATATTCCTTTTTATAGCTTCTTTAGATTTCATCGGGCAGAGATTACGTTACTCGGAATGTTTCGTGAGAGTAGGTTCTCACAAGGAGGTTTAAAAAATTTGTAAACCTCCTGGGGTTGTCGTACGAACTGAACGCGTCGCACACGAAGTTTAGCGTCGCCGATACGCAACGATACAAAACGTTGTGCAAGTTTGCGCACAGTAGG
>NW_027464600.1:8095000-8170000 GCF_043290135.1 Rhipicephalus microplus | reverse complement strand
AGACAACCCAAACAACACAGTAGGTGGTCTTCAACTATCACTTTTTTTTCGAAGAGATGTTGCCGTCTGAAGACACGGTGTAATGACTGTTTACCGACACGATAAGCTACAAAGGTGGCACAGAAAAGGAACGTTGGTTGGACCACTAAAAGCACACGGCGAATCCAAAGAGTCAGTTCAACGTTACAAGCTTTTCCACTTAGGATACCTGTAATCAGAAGGGGGGCGGAAGAAACGCTCTTGAGTTGTAATTTTAGTGCTCTGCTGCCTGTTCATCGTTTAATGCGTAAACGGACAACTACAACCGAACCTCGTCGAGTTGTACGCTTCAACTTTGCTTTCAAGTATTTCACAAAAATTTATTTTGTGTCTTACGATATGTTCACGAGGCACACCGTAAGGTGTAGGAATTCGAGTTGACTTTGAACAACTTACTTTAACGAGCACATAAGTCTAATCTCAGAGGCGCTTTCGCGCATTGCACTTGAGAAAATGTAACTGCCTTGACTGGCAAGCAACACCTCTACCTCTTGGTTAGAAGCGATGTGCCATAGCTGCTATTTCGCGGCTACGGGTGATCGACATATAGTGGTTTGCTGATTCAGGCCGCCAACAATAAATAATATATGTCTGTCAATGTTTTTCTAATTTCATTCTTTTCAAATCGCTTTATTTTTGGAAGTTTAGGGAGGTAACTACAGAACGTCCTACGTCCCCGCTACTGCCAATACCGCCCTACATCCCCTATGAACATCCCCACTGAACATGCATTTCCACAGAAATCCAATACAAGCGTCTCAACGATGGCTCTGAGCAGCGATCCGTGCTGATCCCTTTCAGGCTCGATACGGATAAGCTGCTGCTAAACGGTCAGCTGTAACAGCGATGAGGCTCCTTCGGAATGAGGACGATCGCGACCGGAGCATCGCAATGTGGCTGCTAGATTGTGAGTAGATTTACGTATGTGCAAAACACGATTTGTGTTAAAATTGAACCACATGAGAGTGGTCGAGTGATAGCGGTACACGGGATTGAATAATAAGAAGCAGAATCACTGCACATAGTTGACCTGAACTTTACACAGATGCAATCAAAATTTGTAAAATGCCTGTGCTTGGTATGTTTGAAACAATTTCTTTATTCTATGTACATGAGTAGACGTTGGTATCAATATGTGGCACCCGCTACTCATCTTCTCATGCATAATAGTCGCCGGGATAGAGCAGTGAAGAAGACAACTATGAAAATAGATCCATGGGCGCACACTCACGCACTTAGTTCCAGTTTTTCAATACATAAATGCATTCGACCACCATTGAAGTTCGCAAAACACCAAATGTTCCCACAAACTAAACGTCTACACGCTACATAAAGGTTAGCCAATATGTAAAAGCCGAACAATAGGCGTTCAAAGAAAGCACTTTACCTGCAACAGTTACATTTACACAATGAAATGCTCCTCAAGCACGATAATAATAATGCACAATTGCAGTTTACGCTTTTCAAGTTCGGTGAACTTTGCCGTGACTGCGCTCGTATTTTTCAAAGTTGTAATATTGACATGCTCTCGTGCTTATGCTGAGAAATCCGCGTCAGTTCAAGTAACTGCAACCCACAGTGTGCAAACTTATGTTGTATGCTAACTGTAAACCCACATTACAAGCGCATACACGTAAAACTGTTTTCCAAAGCAAACGCTTTAAAATCTCAGGCAAAGAGATTGGTAAGTATTCCGCGGCCATATTACGATGCACCTGATATTCTCCTATTTGAATAAACTATGAGCAACGGTTTCGTGCCATTGATGAAAGAACTACACTTTTCTTCACCATTTTCGTAGGAATGTTTTGTCCCTATAACCGATTCCTTGGGAGCACTGTTTAATCAATGAATCGCTTGTCACATACACCATTCCTAACCCGTTTTAGGCAATAATGAGAGTACCCATCACTTGTCGTTTCCAACGACATCAAGTTATTGACAAAATTTAAACTTGTCACACAAGCCATTTATTAAGTAACAACTTGAAATGGGTTATGAGTGTATAGTTCTATACTAGCAAAAGATACTGAATTGTATACCATCGCATAAGCGACGCTGTATGGCTGTTATGTTTTGCAGGAAAAAAAATACCCCTTGAAGGCGGCATCCTTAAAATACCACGAGAGGCGGCTCAAGCTTCGAAGCTTATGTACGGTACCTCTTACAACATGCGAAAGTGGCTTAGTTAGTGCCGGATAGGCTCGGTTTGCATTAGCGGTGTCTAAATATGCATAGAACTTCATTTTCTCTTCATTTCTTCGGTTTCTGTTTCAATAGCCGCAAGTGACGCCCCGCCAACTACCGCGCAGTGGGTGACACGCCCGTCAGAGCGATCCCCATCCGGTGATGACCGCACCGAGCACACAGCGGCACTCGCTTGACAAGAGCCGCGGAATGGGGGACTATGTTGACACGTGTGCCGAGCAA
Organism: Rhipicephalus microplus; assembly: GCF_043290135.1. Lineage (NCBI taxonomy): Eukaryota > Metazoa > Arthropoda > Arachnida > Ixodida > Ixodidae > Rhipicephalus > Rhipicephalus microplus. The sequence goes on along the minus strand of NW_027464600.1, from coordinate 8,167,531 downwards.
ACACACTCAGCCTGCTCTAGAAGAGACACACCACTGCGGTCACCGTCAGAACCAGACTTAATGTGACAGGCCTCAAAGCAAAGGAGATTCCCCCTTCTCGACTGTATGCTGGCTTCGGAAGCCTCGATAACGGATGATTGGCTTTACGCTTGTTCCCTAGTCTGATACCCACTAAAGCGGATCGATCGGCTAATAGACTGCGGAACGTCGAAACATGGTTTGATCAAACATAGACGTAAAAATGAAAAAGAAAAGGTATTTAATAAAAGAAATTTTTTCGCACTCTCATCCTTACTGCTTTCCTACCCGGGTTGAAAAAAAAGATTAACGTATGAAAAGCCCTTCCGCTGTTGCGAAGCTGGAAGCTAGCGGCGGCGGCTGCACGTCATTTTCGTGTCCATTCGCACTTGTGTGCACTTTTGGCACTCCTTCAATTCCCGCACTTTTTCCGAGGAACGACACCTTTTTGTCCCGTAGCGGGTACAAAGGGCCACTACTGATAACAGCGCGAGTGCCATCTCCACGTCACGAGACAAAAAGCAGTACAAAGGCTGGTGGGAAGTGCCGCCTCCAAATATCGAAACACTAGTTCAAGAGGCATCGCTGGTGGCGAGAAGGGTCGAAAATTGTTCTGCGCGTCGTTTCAATGAGAAGTGTGGTATCAAGAAGCTCGGGGACCCGAGAAATTTGCGAGCGATCAGGAAACACGCGTATAACCCAAGGCGCTCATGGGCTCTTGCACTCGCATTGTCACAAGACTCCCAAAAAATCGCAGCATATCCACGGAGTGAATGATGAGTGGGGCGAAGCGTCCGTCCATTCGTTCTTGCTTCTGTCCATCAGTGCGTCCTTCCGCGCTTCCGTCCACCCATTCGTCCGTGCGTCCATTCGTGCATCCGTCTATCTGTGCATCCGTCCGTCCATGCGTCCGTCCATCCGTACGTCCGTGCATCCATTCGTGCATTCGTCCGCCCGTTCATCCGTCCATTCGTCCATCCGTGCGTCCGTCTGTGCGTTCGTCCATACGTCCATGCGTCCGTCCATGCATCTGTCTGTCTTTCCATCCATCCGCGCATCCGTTTATGCATTCGTCTGCTTGTCTGTCCGTCCTTGCGTTCATCCGTTCGTCCATCTAGTGAACACTCCAGGTATACCGCCATCTTGCATCTTTTCACCATATATTGATAATATGTTTTGATCATATTGATTATATGAACACTGTTTGGTTCCCTCAATATGCCACTTATATCGCAAAGTTAGAACGGGTACAAAGGAAGGCCGTAAGGTTTATCTACAACAAGTATAAACGCACCGACTCGCCCACTAACCTTTTAGAATCTTGCGGTCTTTCTACGCTAGCGACAAGAGCAAAACTGGCACGATTAAAATTTCTACTGCTTCATAACCGCAGCTGCATTGATGCATCAAAATACATCTCCCTAGCAGAATCCAGAGAACTAAGTCACAAACATGCGTTCATCATTAGAGAATATACTTTTAACAACGATTGCTTTAAGCATTCATTCTTTCCCCTGTCAATAAGAGAATGGAATAGTCTAGATTCCTCGATTACCAGTACACAATCATTGCCACAGTTCACCTCAAAAATCGAGGACATGTTCTGCAAATAATTTTCCAGTTATCTTTTTCTCTTGTGATGAGCCGTATTATCGTTTTTAGCGGTTATTTTTGTGAAATAAATGTTCACGTTCAATTGCGCGTAAACGAATTTGTTTTGCTGGGTTCAATAACTGGTTCTAAGTTACCTAAGTGTGTATTTTCCTGGTGCATTGTTCCCAGTGCTCTTGTGTTTGTGTACAACTAGTGTTGTATTGTCTACTAGATAAGAACTGTCTTTTATGCCGTCTTTAAGTATTTACCCATTGTTCAGTGTTTGCATGAAATTAACGCCATTTTTTCAAAATGTACTTATTGAATTTTGTAAAGGTCCCTTTAGGCATTTCTGTCACTGCGTCTTCTTAGACGTTCTGGCAAATATGCTGCTGTACAAATGTGACACTGAAAACTGTATTATGCCTCCAAGAACTGATACTATTCTGCTTTGGTATCGTATGAAACTGGCAGCATCGAAAATAAATGAATAAACAAATAAAAAATAAATAAATAAATATAGAACTACCACCATTCAGCGGACATTCAAAGGACTAAACAAGAGGTGGCTACCTACTACTAGGCACTATACTCCTCCTCCTCCTCTTCCTCCTCCTCCTCCTCCTACTACTACTACACTATGACGACTACTACTACTACTACTACTACTACTACTACTACTACTATTACTACTACTACTACTACTAGTACTAATACTACATACATACATCGCAGAAGCACGACCCACGGCTACTAAAATCGAAATTTAGCGTAGGCCCCCCAAGGCGTCTTGGGTCGCTAGGAAAACGATGCAGATGCAGCGTTGTCCACGTCGTCACATAATTTGAATTTCGCCGCTTGTGGCACTCCTTGCGTTTGATCCAACGCCGCCTGCGTTTGCCCCAATTCTCAAACTGTGCTATTCGTCCGAATGCAAGAGCAACCTACGCAACGCAGCCTGCAACTTACGAAACGCAATGTCTTGAGCCCCTGATTGAGCCCCTGATGAAACTTTCTAATATTACCTTAGGTTTAACGTGCCCAAACCATGATATGTCTATGAGAGATGCCGTAGTGGAGGCCTCCGGAAATTTCAAGCATCTGGTGTTTCTTTTTTCAAGCATTTTAAGCAAACGCGTGCATCTTGTCCAGTGTGCCGTCGCGATTAACGATTCTTCGCGTGGCAGCGCTACGAGCGACCAGCGCGCCACAAATTCTGAGAAAAATTCCCCTAATCTTTCCAGAAATTTCGGGCCTCCGCGTGAAGCACCGTACGATTATCTCTCACGCCTCTCCGCGGCAAGTAACTTCAAACAGAACAGACTAGAACAAATGCAGTGATGCAAAGTGAGCGCTTCTACACACAACCCAGTTGCGTAGCGCCTTCATCTAAATGTAATCTTACATCCATATTAGCGTGCGCTCAGCAAAAAAAAAAAAAGAAATAACAAGGCTGTACACTGCATCGTTTAGCACCTTTCCTTTCGGACTCAAGCAAATAGTGTGCCATGTTGTGTGCTCTGTTTACACTCCTGGACTTGATTCGTTTCCCGACAGGCGAAATGTGTATCCTAGGCGCCACCGATGAATGCACTGCACGCAAACAAATCGAATTAATGACCAGACGACTGCGGGAGACGTGACCGAAGGAAGATGCACGCCGCGGTGACTGAGGAGACAAAACTATAAAAGTTCGGTGCGCCGTTACTTCGGTGTTTGCCGAAACGCGCGTGGGCACGTGGCGGCCTCCCGTGGCGGCCTAGGTAACTACGTGCCTTGAATTACTCAAATCATCGAATGAACGTGCTTATGGGTATATGGCGCGGTTATAGGGGTATACGGAGAAGATGGAAACAAACAGCGTGAGCACGGCACAGGGATAAAATTACAGACGAGGGCGCTGAACTAATTCAGCGAACCAATTTTGAACTAGTTCAGTGCACTCGTCTGTCGTCCTTTCTCCGTCCCGGGTCCAGCGCTGCTTGGTTCCGTCTTCATCGTGTACCGTCCAGCCCCCATAGGCGCACTTCTGGGTACAAGGCGTCATTTGTGGAAAGAAAAGTTGGACCATCTCTCCGAAGATATGATGGGATGCGAATCAGCAGCTTTGCGCACGGGAGGCGTCACGGGCAGGACGGTGCTAACGCGTGTGCTGCGGTGAGCACTGAAAGATTCGTTTGAAGCGATGGCTGGCGTAGGTCTTGTAGGTTACACGTAGATACATGTTTCAACGCATACGTTAGGCGCGCGTCATGTTTATAGCACGTGAAACGACGAGTCGGCGGTGCAGCGAGCGGTGGTTGCGGCTGGTGTTGCGGGCGAACGGATGAGGCGGCAGCTGCAAGCGCGAGGGCGAGGGAGAGAGTGACGTCAGCGCGCACTATGGTGGGAGCGTGATGTCAACGCAGAGCAGCGGCGTGACCTACATGGCACCACGCCAACACCTGCGGCACGTGGCGCGTTCGTATGGAGGGACAGTGTTGCACAGGCTAGTCAAAGAGCTGCATCTAAAACGTGCCGAGAGAACCCGTTCGCATAAGCGAGGTATAGTCTACGCCACCTGAGGGAATTGAAGAAGCAAAGTGATGCATTCCCCAGTGAACAAATTGAAGCGGGAAGTGTACACAGCGTCTGCCTCATTTCACAAACAATTTTAGCGGCGACGCCATACAACGCGCTGCTGAACGTATGCTGGAGTACGGGTGTGCCATAATTCGGCATTCGGCGCACGTGCCCGCCAGCGCGGAAGCGAGGCGCAATCCTGGGGGATACGGCAACTCGATGCTGGAGCCGCCGAAGCCACTACTCGTCGTCGCGTATACGGTATTACTTCGCCTTCGTTTACTTTGGTGCAGTGCGCGTCATTCTTCCAAAAGATATGCGTCGGTACGATGCGATGCTTTTGCCATGGACACGCTTTTTACTATAGATTTCTCATATCCTGCTATCCAGCGTCGCGACGCAATTTCGGAAGAATATATGGGACCGTAGCTACGTCTTCCCCTCAGTGCACGAATTTCGAATACACGCTGCAACGGAATGAAGTCACGTATTTGGAGCGGAAGCTAGCTGGATTCACGAAAGATGTATATTGAACGCATACTGTTTGCGAGACCGAAACTTATGTAAAGAGTGAGGCACTATGAAAAAATCCATAACAAGAAAAGAAATTAATATTATGTAGAAGTAGTTTGGGTTGATTAACAAGCCCTGCTGGAAGGGTCAATAAAATGGTAAGGGATACTAATAGGAGCACGAACAAATACATAAGCAATGTAGGCAACCAAGCGGTGGCATGCAGCGTTCTCAAGTGCTGCATTACAGGTCCGTGAAACCTAAAAGAGCATACATACCTCTATGTGTGGTTCTGTGCTAAGGTATATAGAGGGCAAAACTCTATAATTTTTTGTTCTCATGATTGAGGACCACCTAAAATTTTGGGGCAAAATGGTAGATAGTAGGCTATATTGAGATGAAATAAAAAACAGTAGTTTTACTCAGAGCAGTCCTAATAATGCATGAAAATAAAAACATTCTTCCTGCGTCGATTCTCAGCGCCGAGAAGTTTGAGTCAAAACCACACACAATCACAAACACGACATGGATGTCCAAACTCCAAAAATAGAATCTCACGCTAAATCCAAGCATTGGCACATCTCCTAGACCTTCGGGCACGTCGTCATTGGCATTCTATCGCTCTGGGTTCCTCCCGCAGTTGCCGTAGCATTTCCCGTTCTCTAGTATGTTTCGCGTATTCGAGAAGTCTTCGGATCGCCGCCATCGCCTCGCAGCCATTTTAAGTTGCGGTGCCTGTAGCCTTCTTCATTTTTTAAGAGACCAGAAGTGAGAGGGTTTTACCCAATTTATGCGGCAGATATTTTTTTAAAATATGATGACAGTTTTATAGGCCGCGCTGGCACTGTTGCACTCTGCCCAAAATTACGTCTAGCTTAAACAACTTTGCGGTTAATAAGCAAAGATGAAAGCCTGTAAAATGCAACAAAACAGACAAACATACCTTCCAATTACAATCTGCTTGAGCGAAACATATCGTAATGCTTAATACAACAAAGAAGATCATGTAAAATTTTACTTAGGACCACTGAAGACTTGGACACTTGAATGCAGCCCTGTAAGATAATTTCACTGTATCGTTTATTTTAATGCCTTTCCGACTAGCCCAAGTGTTGTCTAATTAAAAGCATTGCCACAACCGCATTACATTAAACCATATTACATGTATGCTCTCGCGAATATCAATCGAAGGAAGGTGCAGCAGGCACGTGCCGACCGCCTCTGCGTAACCGCTTTCTCCCTCTCTCCACTCCATCTTTCATCTCCCCCATCCCCCTCTCATGCGCAGGGTAGCAAACCGGCTGCCTATAGGCTGGTTAACCTCCCTGCGGTTCCTTTCCTCCTATTTTCCTTCCTTCAGGATATTTGGAATAAATTCAATCTCACTCACTCACCCACTAACTCCACGTGACATCTAAACTCACTCCGCGATTTCATTGACACCACATCGACTCACACAACTGCGCCTCAAATTTAGCTCGGGCAAAGCATAAAACAAGGACGCGTTACGTGGCCAGAGACATGTCTATGGGACAAGTAAAGAGCTAGTGTTTATAGCTCCTGACACACACACAGAGGGCGAGATAGAGAGAGACAGAGAGAATGCAGTAAGTTTAACCAAACGATATTGCCAGTCGACTACCGTGTTCTTAACGAGGTAGAGAGGGTGACGAATAGTAAAATGGGGGAAGAGTCCATGGTGACACTACAAGGTCGTTATGATTACGGCAATGTCCTACGATAAACAAGTACGCTACGTTTTCTCGGCCAATCCCTTGGAGTGGGTATTTGCCACATTTTAAAGGAATCAAATCAAGTGGATGATTGCTTAGTGCACAACAAGTATGATGATTTGCGGCGTAGTGGGTACCCTTAAAGTGTGCTTGTGGTAGTTACCCAAATAGAGTTTTAAGAAGGTTCTGAAAGGCCGCTTTTTCAGCTTTTGCTGTGACTGTGCTGCGTGTTCAGCACAGGCCTAGCAGTTTTTTTTACATGCGTTATCTACACGTTCACTTGGAAACACCAAACATCATCATCATCATCATCATTCTGAACATTCTTGCCATGACATCTCCTCAGAGAGTGCGTGAAAGAAAAGGAACAATTTTTTTTTCTTGCAGTGCTTCCAACACTATGTCTTTTGGCCGTAGGAATTTAGCGTATTTTCGCCCAAACGACAAACAACAGTCCTGCGTTCAGAATAAAGACTTTCTTCTTTTACAAGAAAATTTGGCAGTGCCGCCTACACAACTGTTGCGGTCTTCAAGTTCATCCCGTGTGAGTGCTTGATTTGTCTCAGCGAACGAAATAAACAGCTTGCTCGCTGTGCTGTCAATGCGAGAGTTGCCAATGTGCCATAGAAATTGTCATGTATTATCATTTACAGCTAAAACACGTCGTCGAGGTAAATATCCCTGTTTTTCAAGCGTAAAAGTGTGGTGAATTGCTTGTACAGACCTTTTCTGAAATACCAAAAGTGTCACTTGTAAAGCGTGCTTTGCTACACAGCTAGCCTGTGTGCAAGGAAGCTAACTTCATACACAAAAAGGAACATCAGAGTTTGCTCGGCCTAGCAGTCACACTTTTTTTTTGTAGCCATTATTTGTCCTCTTACTTCCTACAAAATCGAAGACACTTTCAACAGAACCTTATCTGAATTCTCCAATAATGCTAGCAGGCGTTACTACAAACAGAATGATGCACGACTTTGATTTTCACGATTTCAGTTTTCACAGCGGCGGAACGTAATGAGATATCAATGTGAAATGAGTGAGAAACAAAACAAATTTAAACAAAGCTCTCATGCGAGACACAAAGAATAAGAGGTACTTTGCTTCAAGATGCATTGCTGCTGCCACGTTCAGTTCGAGAAAAACAGCAATGAAGCATGTACCGAGCCAAATAGCTCCCACGCCCTGCATCCTATTTGCATTGCTGTCCACATGCTTGGCTTTCATTATCAGTAAAGATGGATATTGTGGTCTGATATTCAGTACATCATTTTTCGTGAAACGTTTTTTATTCCCCAAAAGTGGAACCACTCCAAACTACAACGAAAAACGCATGTGGTTCAGAGGGTCATTGGCTTAACGCGGCAAGCCAAATCCAGTGAGTCAAGACAAGTGTATCAAAGAGCAAAGACGCCATTAAGTCCAGCCATTAGCAACAAACTATTGCTTTTGATAATCCTTTTCTCGTCGCTTTTCATAGTCTTCATTCAATAAACCCTGAGCACCGAAAGAAGCACATAGGGGGACCTATTTGTTCGTAAACTCCAGCATATAAGGACGCCACTGCGGTCTTTCCCGAGAAGATGTGTGTTCACCTGGTGTACGAAAACTCGAAAACTACCATGCCCCTCCACTTCCCATTACACTGTCCCCGTATCTCACGCAACTCGCATCGGCTATGCAATGCAGGCCCGATTTTATAAATGCGGGCACATCGTTCCATCGCATCGCCTCTATTCCGTTTCAAGGAAAGAAAGACGAGAGTTGGAGAGGCCTCTATCTACTTCGTTCTCGTCTACATCTTCATATATACTTTCATTTTCGCCACCTATTTTGAATCCTCGGCTTTGCATTTATTTACGCCCATTCAATGATTCGCCCTCACCACGCTCCAGATGTTCCGTTCTATCTCCCTTTATCTAGTTCACCCATTTTACCTTCGTAAACTCAAGTTCACTTTTGTGATTTTTGTTTTTCTCTGTCTATCTCTGTCCCCAGTCCATTTTGCCGCATTTCGCATTAAACCTGAAGTCAGAAAACGCGCTTCCGCTCGGGGGCCCGGAAACCGCCACTCGGAAAACTAATTTCCTCATGGTAATGGCCGCTGGCTCCATCGAGCGACGACTGCTGCCAACACCATGCGAGGTCACCTCGGTGCACCCTTACAAAGTCACGCCCTGTGTAGTTCATGGCACCACCATTCCCATTCTTTCAGCCACGCTATCACCTCCTACAATACGAGTTCTTCGCTCTCAAACGGCATTGGAGCGTCTGGATTCATATTTCTTCTTTACTGCCTGATAGCACTGCATTGCTTGCGCAACACATTATGGTTCCCCGTTTAGATTAACACACTTTATTTGGAAAAGTCATTACTCACCTGCTTATAATCTAATCCACGTGAGAAACTTCGGGTGAGAAGGAGTATGAATACCAGCAAAAACTGAGATCCAGTGGCTCCCAATGCAATAAGCATTCCGTTTGTATACGGTGTGGGCTACTCAACAGCAACGTTCATTTAGCTCAGTTTAGCGACTGCCTGCAATTTGTTTTCTCATCTGATCCCCGCGTATCGGCGTCTCTGATAATCGTATCATGGTTTTGGGACGTTAAACCCCACAAATCAATCAATGATCCCAGCGTATCGACGTCTTGTAAGCACTCTGGTACAGATTGGACAACTCCAACTACCTGTTTGCGTGTAAAGTGGAAAGAACTTTCCTTTGGGTAGAGAAGTCTTGTCACTGTGAAGCAGTGCCCAGTAATGGCAAGATGAATGATGTAGTGCTTCACGAGTACAATACTACTACAGGCTTCAGAATAGCAGGTAAGTGTTGCTTCTGAGATGTGCTAGTAGGGAAGTATAGGGTAGACACATCACGAGCATGTTGAGCTAAGACTCACCTTGGCAGCAAAATTCAATTGGGCCCTTATGAATTCGCTTTAGATGACTTGAATTGTGAAGCCAACATAAGTCCATCTTTTATCGTGCGCCTTTTGTGACGCGGTAAGTGTTTCGCTGCTACAATACACGACTTTCGAGAAGCTCTGTCCCTGCCAAGACTGCATTGTTAAAACGACACGCCGACAAGCTGGCAAGAAAAAACAACGACCCAGGCGTGACGACGCGAGCCACTCCATCATGTGAACGTTCCTGTGAATGTTCAACTTCGACAAGATCATTCACTTCCTTCAAGAGAAGTTGTTAATTTTTACTGAAATTCTACTTCTATTGCCGCAGTCATGACTGTCCATGCAAATGAACGCATCTGTAAATCTGCTTTATCTTCTTTTTTTCAATGAAAGCCGAGTAAAACAAAAATGTATACTCGCGCACGCTCGACAACTTTCGTCTGACCCAAAACCCTCACTTAGGCGTCAATTAAAAAAAATGTTGAATGAGTAAGAATCAAAATAACAGCACCGAAATCGCTGAATTTTTGAAATACGTGACATCTGTTCGATGATTTGAACTGACACAGGCAAACATCTTCTTGTTTACTGATTTGTGGGAAAGTACCGACACCTCTAACCAAAGCCAAATAAGGATATGCGATGCAATTAAAAGCAAATAAAAACAAGGCACGAGTGACCAATCGCCACGTAAGTGAAACACTCGCAGAGGAAAGGGTTAGCAGTAGGTATTCGGAAAAAAGCATTAAAGGAGCAGAGTTTCGTGGCATCTGATTCTCGAGGGGGTATTTAATTCAAGTTGGTGCGTCACTGGAAGTGCCGTCGGGTCCCGGGAACTAATTAAAACTGGTCTGCTTTAGTCTGCGTGCGTTCGGGCTTCTACAGAGCTGCCATAAAAAGACAGCGCAAAAGTACTGAAGACTACTGACCGTGACGTCAACCTGACACTTTTGTTGTCAATATCTTTTCGGCAAGACGAAAAGTTCGCCACGACGGGTACGTTAGGAAAGAGCGAAAACATTTTCTTCTTCATTTCGAAACCGTGCACACAGAGGCGTGCTTCGAGCTTGCATCATCAGAGATGGCGAAGTTCTTGAACAAATAGTAAACGTATCGAGACGACGTTTGACAAACGAAAAAAAAAGGACAGTCGCCAGGCAAAAAGAGCATACGCAATAACCATCACTATCGTACTGTTACTTTTAGCCTAAAAGAGGCAAAAATATAACGTGATAAATTATATAAGCTAATGCTAATAAGACATATATTCAAGGGTGTATAGAGACTTGACGAGCTGGCGATAAGTCGCCGAACAAAAAAATGTCGGTGGCATCGATGTCGCAGAGACGCATGTCTTGCCGAAGGAAGAAGCTGCTCACGCCGAAAGTCACTGCTATCGTGTGAGCTCACTCGCGTCTAATAACGCAAAACAAGTTAAATTGAATCCCTTCGTATTTTCCACCGTCGAAAAAGACTCTTCCAACAGTTCTATCCAACGATCTGCTTGAGATCACAATGGACGAATGGGCGGGTGTTCGTCAGTGCTTGAAACATTTTCAATAGCCGAGCCAGATACTCTCATAACAATAATTTTAGATAATCGTTGGGGTTTAACGTCCCAAAACCACCATGACAGAAGCCGCAGTGGAAGGCTCCGGAAATTTAGACCACTTGGGATTCTTTTAACGTGCACCTAAAATTGAAGCACATGGGTCGCAAGCATTTTTGCCTCCATCGAAAATGCAGCCGCCCCGACCTGAACTTAATCCCACGACCTGCGGGTCGGCAGCCGAGTGCCCTAGCCACTAGGCCACCATGGCGGGTTACTTTCATAACACACAAATTGATTTGGATACACTTAACATTCTCGTACGTAAATTTCGGTGAACGTAAAAAATTTGAAAACGACCAAAGTTTCCAAGAGGCATGGCATGCCCATAGTAACGTGCTACATGAGCTGTTAATGTGCAAAAATCTGGTCATGATAAATAAATCTGAGTTAAATACGAACGAACTTTATTGTTTGGACAATAATTAGGCTCGCTCAAGCGAAACAAGCGTTCAAAAATAATGCAAGTAGCGCTGCTGAAAACGAGAGCGCTTCAACACGTCTTCCTAGAAAAAAGACAAATAAAGTGGTGAGAACTTTTTTTCTCACTTGACTTACCAAACGTTAACCAATATAACTAAATGTCAGGAAAAAGACACAAGCAACGAGAACGCTACTAAAAATTATTCCGAAGAAACATGCAGCCTTCCTGATGGTACAGTATAGGTTTCCGCCGCTCAGTTACTACGACTCATACACGCAGGTTGCCTTTTGCTTCTGTGCAGTCCCGGATACACTATTCAGCTCCCACTCTCACTTGCAGAAATATATACGTCACTTTTATGAAGAGAAAGATCTGTTGGAAATTAGCAGAGCGGAATACGATGCGTTACTAAGGGCTTCATTCCCATGCTACCAACTTTGTGTTTTGCTTCAGTCCGGAAAGCTAGTCAGAGAAGCAAAGAAACTATTTCCGCGGATACTATTTGAAGAGGTTCCCTTTTTTCATATTAGCTGCCGGAGCGACACCATCAATCTTGCTTAGTCACTCACCGTGAAATAGGTTTTTCAAGTTTAAAGTTTAGACGAACTAAAGTGTAAGCTTATATTTACTAGTTCATTGTCTCCACGAAGACTCCCAGTACCTGCAACTGGCACTTTCATTGCGCTTCATAAGTGAAACGAGTGGAGGAGTTTCCGCACAAAACGTGTAGGCTACGCATTTAGGAGCGTGAAATGCGGCTAATGTGTGCGTTTAAAATACGGGCACGTTGGTGAAAGCGGTGTGAAAGGCATTGCCCTAATGTGGCCCACCAACTGAACTTTCAGAGGCGGTTCACTTTCCGTCGAAAAGGTTTACGAATCAGCGTAAAAATGGGAACGAGTGTATGGGAGTGTTTCTGTGATTTAAAGAGCGCTGAAAACGTGGTCAGAGACAAGTATTGGACGTCGGCAGAATGCTTCTCACCGAATTAGCAAGATGAAGGATACATCTTTTGACGTTGATGAAAACAATCCGCCCAGAGACTTCCACGAATTAACTAAACTGCCAGTTCTGTAACACTCTGGATGCATGAAAGACGTAAGATTTCCGAAGAATATTATGAAGCTCCAAGTGCATCAACTCTTTAGAAAAAAAAAGATATGAAACGTACAACAAAATAAGTAAGTGCGTATTTCTTAGCATGACACTATCTTCGATACATGTGCTAGCCACGAAGATCCTTCTAGCAACGAGGACCCCTCACTCAAGAAGTGATGTTCATTACATCAAAGCCTGCGTATGAATGTGCGCTCCGGGCACTCAACTGACGTCACTCCCGCTTCCTCTGGAAAATTGTTATTACCCTAGGGAACTCATGAAAGACGTTGAGAAGGGCACCGGAGTTTCTGGAACGAAAACAGCGACGCCAGATAGCGAGATGAGAGTAAGTTTTCACAGGGACGCTCGAATGAAAGAAGAACGTAGTGAGATGAAGACAAAACGCGATAAATATTTCGTATTTACTTTCTCCTTTCTGTCGCTGTTGAGGGAACTTTGTCAGGAGAGCGGAAAACATGCACACGAAAGAGGAAAAGCGAACGCTTCTGCACACTTGATCGCGTAAAACAACCACGCAATTATCCCTGTTTTCACTGCCTCGTAATATGCGGAAGCACGAGTCCATTCTTCTTTCACGCTCGTCTTCCAAGTTCTTTTTTTCTCGCTAAACCCTGCTCCCAGACGATTATGCAAGCTGGGTGCACAAGTGCTGTCGGACCTGTACGCGGGTTATTACTCGTGATTTTTTTTCTCGCACCAGACGTGCACTATAGAACACTCAGCGCGCGCGTGCATGCCAATGAATTGATAAGTGAACGAGAAGCAAGAAAATACCAAGGAATAAAACAAAAGAGGAACATGTCCCCTGAGAAGAGATGAAAGGTGGTGCAAGACTGAAGGTATACGTCAAGACTGAACATAATAAGCGAGTTGATAATGAATAGAAATGAACCTCCTCTCCTTGTGGAAACGTTTCTTGATAAGCCGTTGCTGGGGATGAAAGAAAAACTAAAGGGCGGGAAAGTTGTGGAGGGCGAGGGGAGGCTTAAGGGTGGCGAGATGCGTGAGAGACCAAAGACAGAGAAATGCACATTAATACACCGAGAAATGGCCGCGAAGAAAAGGACCCATGGGGAAGCACCATCATATTCGAAAATTACGACAAATTTGGAACCGGACATATACGAACGACGGTAATCAGAATTCGTGTTCCAGGACCTAACGTAATTTTCTAGTCAAATATTCTCCACAATGTGCACTAATCGAATTTCTTTCCCTTTCTTCCTTGGTCTCGTGGTCTCATTAGGAGATGGTTTGTACTTTCTAGAATGAACGTCCTCATCTTTCTGTTCCGCCTTCGAGTACACGCTGTACAAGTACAGTTTCGCGTGATCGTGAGAGTGATTGTGGAGTTCACCGTTTCTACAAGTGTGACGTCAGCGCACGACATCGAGATTACGCGGAAAAAGTAATGAAATCTGAATGGGTTTCCTCGTGCATTAAAGCGATGCGTCACCGTTCGTGCCTTGGTAATCACGTCCGATGGGTACATTTTCGGTTCAGTTACGCGCAACACAGTTGCTAAGCAATTTTATTGCTGGCGTTGCGTGGGCAGCCTTGCCACGAGGCGGGGATATGCAGAGCACCTATGAAAGTTGGAAGTGTGTTATACGGCACTTTGTTTATATCACACGCTCTAAAAGACACTCTCTTCAGATGGCGACAAAGATCAAAGGGCAGTACAGTCTGATTAAGTTCAAATCTCGGTGGAAGAAAATGCATTTCGTTAGACACGCTTGTATTACTGTTTTGTTTCGTTTTTTTTTTTTTGAAATGGACATATTCCATCAAGGTGCTGCCACGTCAAAGTGCTTTTTTTTCCTAGTGCGTTTGTAAAAAAATGCCAATTCCACGGTTCTTATGCAGCACGCGTGATGACGGCCACAAGGCAGAAGTACACGTACTTGTGCAGTCGTAAGTATGGCTACAAGAATCACTTAAAAGAACCATGGCGCTCCAGTCGTTCAGGAGTTCTTGGGGAATCGCGGGCAGCTATTGAATTTGTCTGATCTTCATACCAAAGAGCTAACTCATTTATTTGACTTTGTTTCCTAAAGCGTACGTACCCTTATCAGCTCAAATTATGGTGCATATATATATTTTTTTTTCTAAACGCGGAACACGGGTCTACTCTGGGCAGATGCACAGACGCAACGCATTGCTGAGCTTCTAGAACGCTATTTTGTTCGAAATAGTAAGTTAGTTGTGAAGTTGTTCGATGTCACGAGGCTCGAGATTAGGGGAATTCATGTTCGTATTGCCATTAGCGTGTTTGAAGGCTCGCCATGCTTGCAGCTATAGCAGACACTAGCGCCACGTTTCCAACAAGCAGCTCTTGTGAGATTAGGTATGTGCCACTGTACTCAACATTAGGTTCTTCATTAAAGAATTGTTAATTATGGCAAGGCTGGTACTGGCTAAACTTTGCCATGGGTGGTGTTTATTACGTAATTTACGACGCAATTTCCTTGTGTGTAACATGCGTAGCTGCGCTCTTTCCCCTATACCCATCACCATACAGTGAACACGCGTGTGTTCACAGCAATATGGTTCCACGTGTGTGAGTGCTGCTCCAATCGTTTATTGCTTATTTATTGATGCGTTAAAAATGCTTCTCTCAGTGCGTATGTTGCGTGAACACTTTATGAAATTCATTACGCAGGTATAGGGTGCGGTAGGCGGAGAAGATGAGCGGAATGACGTTGACGCAACAATTCACTGAAAAGCGTGCTTCACTGCTTACGCCCACTTTCTGTGGTGAAACAAACGTTGATAAAAAAAAATGAAGTGATGAAAGCTCAGTTTGTGTGTAAACCATATAGTAGAGGCGTTCGACCACTGTTACAAAGTTTTGCGGCTTCATTTCAGTGCTCACATTAAATTTACACATACCGTAGAGCGGCCGCCATTGACTACCATCGACTCTATTAACGCCGCTGTAAACTAATGGCACCGCATCTGATAACGTTATTTTATTTCAAAGTGCACATAAAATTGGCAAACTACACAGAAGGAATTAATATCACTACCACGGCAGCCACAATAACGAGGGGAAATGTTTGTCTATTGCAAGGCGGAAAATTGGGCAGCTGCGCGGAAGTGTTGCAAACCTGTGATAACAGCGGAGATGGCAGCGTTGCCTTCTCCTTTCCCTCTCCTCACCCTCACTTCCATTTCTCAGCCCTTGCTTGACAATACTATACAATACTACGCTTGTTTTTTTTTTCTTTCTGTGTCTCTTCTGTGTTTCTTTCTTTGTGTGTCTTCCTCCATTAATGTATTTCTCTCTTTCCCTATTTCTCTTTCTTTTTCTCTTCCTCTCTGATTATCTGACCCATTAGAGTTATTGCGTCCCACGCCGGACAGATTGGGCCCGCACGTCCTGAGAGCCAAGCAGAAGATAAAGAAGAGGACGAAGAGATCGCGTGCTCGTTCTTGATGATGATATTTTCCTGATGTCACCACGTGGCATAACGATAATCATAACTGCACCGCTATTGTAATGAATAGAGAGTTAAAGATACACAATAAATAGGAGGGTTGAAAATTGAAAAGGTGGCACATTTCAGTAAGAGAAATACAGCAAGGACTACAGAAAAAAAGCGTGACGGCAAGAATGAAAAATTACAGCATATCCACGGAGTGAATGATGATGAGTGGGGCGAAGCGTCCATCAGTCCGTCCGCGCTTTTATCCGTGCGCCCGTCCGCGCATCGTCTCTGCGGCCGTCTGTGCGTCTATTCGTGCGTTCGTCTGTCCCTTCGTTCGTGAGTCCATGCATGCGTCCATCCGTTCGTCAAACAGACAAACAGACAGACGACGCACGGACGCGGCCAGCGGATAATTCATGGTTTGCCGATAATCTCCTCCGAAGCATCGCCCCATTCATCATCATTCACTCTGTGGATATGCTGTAAGGTGGTTACAACATACATACATACATACATACATACATACATAAATACATACATACATACATACATACATACATACATACATACATACACACACACACACACACACACACACACATACATACATACATACATACATACATACATACGTACATACATACATACATACATACATACATACATACATACATACATACATACATACATACATACATACATACATACATACATACATACATACATACATACAGGTGACGACCGACCCATGCCTTACGGAGCTTTGCCCCAGAAAACGTGTCAGCGCAGGTCGAACAAACTGCAAAACAATATTTAGGCAGCAAAGTGTATATTATTAACGCTTGAGCAAGGAACTTGACGCAAGACACGAAACACCATGATGCTGACAAAACAAACGCAACCTACGTGACATTTTTGTGCGTTAATGCCTCCGCGGTTCAAGCAGACGAGCGCCGTTGCTGCTCCATTCTTTGTCCCCCGGATCCTGTCCCTTTCACGCCACCACCACTCGGTCCTTATTCCCTTTATCCCTATTCTCGGTTCTCTTCTTTGTTTTTGCTGCGCCTGCTCCGACGCGCTCGGTGGAGCGAGTAAGCACGTCGACCAGGCGTAACAGGCCACCGCGCCGAAAGAAAAACAGAGCCGAGGTTGTAGAATGGCGACGACGCCCTCGCATAAAGAGGAGACTACCAAACATAAAGAAGATGAAAGAAACAAACAAAGCCAATAATGAAGCGTACATGTCCGTGATTTCGGATGCATTAGGCTTCAATCTCCTCCTGGCTGACCAGCACTCTCGTGTATTCCTCCCCCTGGTGGCGGTTTTTCGAACTTTTGTCATCGAAATTGCCGGAACACAAGGTTGTTAAAAAATAAATGTTTAAGAAGAAAAAACTAGGGACGCAGTGAACTCGCTTTAGAAAAGTTAAGAGATGGTGGAGAGAGTACAAATGATTTTCGACTCGAAGAACTGAGATCAACGAGAAAGGGTGAATGAAATGGATAGAGCAAGGGGCCTGAACGAAAAAAATAAACAAAAAGGGCGCCACGTGTGTTCCTTCTAGCGGAAAAACGAAATACTAGCCAAAACTTATTCTCGTAGGCCGACTTTTTAATATCTTAAGGCATGTTCGGCTGGGTTTGGCAAGAATTACGGATACGATATCATTGAAGTTTGATGTTTTTACCTTGTTGGTGTTCTTTAACAAGGCCGGTGTCTGCAACAATTTAGATTTTGGTAAGCTTTTCCGCTTGCTGGGCTTTATATTGGGCTAATGTGGCCTCCTTTTGCCCTAATGTTTCAGCAGAAAACTGGGTTTTCGCTTGAGATTTCACAGCTTGCGGAGTAGCGGTATCTACTCGACGACGGCATTCAGGTTGTCACTTCCACTGAAGCACACGTATAGATGACCCAGCAAGCGCGTCACCCATCGCGAGGCTGAACAACCAAGCGCCGCCGAAGCAGCCGTTATACGCCTTCTCGCGTGGTACCGCAGCGGCAAGGCTCAAAGATAAGACAACCATGACGCCTCTACGCAGTGGTTCACGTTGCATGGCGTCATGCCTGCCCCACTTATGTTCTGGTGGCTCACAGTCACTGTGACCGTCCCCAATTATTAATCACCATCTTTAGATATTCAGTTCAGTGTGCGCCTATAGGAAGCGAAAACTTATCTAAATTATTAGATGCGAAGAAGCGCTTTCACTAGCCTGTGTAACGCTGTCCCGTACAACCGTACGAACCCTCTCACCGCAGGTGTTCTAGCAGTGCGAAGTAGGTCAACTATCAGCTGCGCGTTGACGTCACTCTCTTCCTTATGCGCAACAGCTGCCGGCCCCTCCACCCGCTCGCAACACACTTCTCTCTCGCTTCATCCTCTCCACCATGCGCAGTGCTGGACCACGCGTCAAGTGAAAAAACTCTTTAGGCTTGTTTATCTGAGATAAAACTTACATGAAACCCAACCCGCCTCCTCTAGCTTTGCGTTTCAAACAAACGTTTATTCGAGTAAGCGCTACACCTAATTTCCCTTGAAACCGTTCTTCCAGAACCCGCGTCGACGCCCGTATCAACAAGGTCAATGCCGTGCGCACCACTGCTGCTTCGAATCTCATCAGGGTTGCCTTCTGGGAGAGGGTCCATAATTATTTTTAAGTAGAAATCACTTGCGACTTTTGCCTACGCATTCAAGCTTATTTTAGCTTCTTTGTTCAGTTTTGTCGGAGCCGTAGTCAACCACTGAATTTTCTTTTTGTAGCTGCGTCCATGCTACATCTGTAAGCTGAACACACGCCCTTCTTCACAATTTGTAGTTTAGAAATGACGCATGCTAGTGATGTGATAAAGAAACGTCCGAATGTTCGCAAATAGGGTGACTTTATTCTCAGACCGTAACCAGAAAAAGAAAGCGGCAGCACCACTTCGCGAACACAGTTAAAACTGTGTCATATTCACCCCCTCTGTCACCTTCACCCACGCTTGTGAGCCTTCTAGTGGTTCACCCTTTCCAGTGAGCCTCAACACAATCGTTCGTTCTCAGCGCATCTATTAGTGGTGCACCCCTCCCACTGAGCCTGGACACACCCGCTCTGAGCACACATCTTATTGTTTCATCATTTCCACAAAGCCTCGCCCTCATTCATCTTGGCAAGGCGCAGCCCTTCCTCTCTTATAGAGTCCTACTCTCGCTATGCTGCAAAATCCCGTGACCAGAGCTACGCCTACGGACGAGGAAGCCTCGACTAAAAACTGCTTCGCTGTGAAAAACAAAAGCAAAAAGCAAAAAAAAATCAGAGCCCCTATGCACTTACTACAGACTACCAGTAGCCACAATGTAAAAGGCAGTTGCTCTCTTAACGTTCGCTTGCTCTCTGGCAGTTTGCCGGGCACTTCAATTTAGCCACCAGATGACACTGCAGACAAGTGGAAGGAAAACTTGCCTGGTACGCTGTCGAATGAAGAAAGATGAAGTGAGTATTTGAGTAGTGAGATTATGTTAACCGCCTCTGTAGTCTGTAGCAGTTCGTTCTTCTTTTTGTACTTTTAAATTGAACAAGGAAATCATTGAATTAGCTGTCATAGCCATTTCTTCACTACAGCTACCTAATCCCACTTTCGTGTTGAATAAAGTAAATATTTAAAAACACACACACACACACACTCACTTACACAGCCCTGCAGCTGGCGAGGCTGAAATTCTTCATTTTAACATTGCTTCCACACAAGCACAACGCACAGTTTCGATATCGCGCTCTCAGTACTGATCACAATTTTTAGTGCCTTCAAAAGAACGCTGAAGCTTTTCTAATGCATTTCGAAACATTCTTGATGGCCATGAGCTCAGTGTTCTCGCTAATGAAAGAGTAAGCGGAGCTCCCGCTGGAGTCATGATTTACGAACGTAGATAAGCGTCATCTGTTGCTCTGTTGTGTCATTTTTTTTGTCAGCAGAACGTTCCCAGCTCAAGCAGCCTCGGTGCCTGGTTCGTCGGCAAACCCCGCCTATCTAAGGAATTTCCCGATGATTGAGTGCCTTGTTTCTTTCTCTACAGCACCGATCAAGCTGCTGTAAATTTTCGCATGAGACGTGTGTCTCGGTTAACCGGGTCTCGCAGACGTTGGGAAGGAAGTTCTTGATTACTCAACGCTTGAAGTACAACTCTGCAGCCTTGTCTGGCCTCCAAGCGGATGATTGATCGATGTTAGGTTTATAAAAGAAGTCGCCCACACCCACCCGCCTCGGTTCTCTCCAACTTACAGTGTGCGACATGGAGCATTTTCAATCATGCTAATGCTTCACTGCTTCCTGCTTCGAAGAGGCGCTTCCTGACGACGTGTTCACCCACTATGAGTCAGGCAGCCCCTATTACTCATTGCATATTGCTCATATAGTTCCTCTTACGCCTACTTTTCTTCAAGTAAAGCCAACGAGGTCTTCAACGATTATTAACGACAAAGAAAAACGACTCCGCTCATGTTTAGTAATATTTTCTCTCAGCCAGCTGATCATTAAACGTACAACCAAAGTCCTCTGGTGTCAGTTATAATATTTGATGCAAATAACGTAAAAGTGATTCTACGGAATTCTGTCAGCGCTGCAATAACGCGCCCAGCATTTCGAAGTGCTAGTTTTGCATAAAAACGATTTTCGAGAAAATGATCCGCGTTGTGGAAAACACGAGAACGCGCCAACCGTCTGCACTCGCTGGGTTAATTGCTTACATGCGGGGCATTTCTAACACCACAGTATTCAATCTGCGAACACGTGCGCTTGTTACGTAACTTCGATGACATTCTTGCAAGACAGCCGATGTTCAGAGTACAGATAATGCCTCAGAAACATTTTGAACATTTTAGGGGCGAAGTACCTTAGGTTATCGGTGTGTCGGCGGGCATCGTCCTCTGCTGCTGTCTCTTTGCTTGTGCACAAGAGAGGGCACCACCTCAGCACTCGTCGTGCGGCGAAGAGAGGGAACGCTTCTTGTGATGAACGCTGAACTAACAGCTCGCAATGAACGAGAACGCGCCCTCACCCGCGAGAGGCAACATCGACGCAGGCAGCGTCTTCTAGTGAGTTTCTTCATTAAAAAAAAATCACAGCATATCCACGGAGTGATTGATAATGAGTAGGGCGAAGCATCTGTCCGTCCATCCGGGCTTCCGTTCATCCATGCGTCCGTCTCTGCGTGGGTCTGTGAGTCGGTCCGTCCATCCGGGCATCTGTCTCTCTGTCCATACGTCTGCGCGTACGTTGTCTGCTTGTCTGTCTCTTCGTCCATGCGTCCGTCCGTCCATCTAGTGAACGCTCCAAGTACCACCATCTCGCATTTTTCCATCAAATCTTCATCATATACAAGTACCATCACCCAGCGAACATTCGAAACACTAAACGAGAGGTTGCTACCTACAGCTACGACGACGACGACTCCTACTACTACTACTACTAGATACGTCGGGAACGCACGACTCAATGATCGCAGTAGAGTCCCCAATAGTATTTTAGGAAACTCTTAGGGGGATCATACACTCATGGGAAATCCGTCATGCTAGCCAATATTAGATCCTATAGGTTCCTTAGTAGGATGCCTCGTCCAAGTGTTGGCAGAGCTCTGCAGCGGAGCGGTCAGTTGTCAGTTCTTGCTGTTTCATAACGGCACTTTCCGGTACACCATAAAAAATGTTCATAATTTTGCGGTGAATTTTACACGAAGCAACCAAGTAGGAGTTTTAATGCCATTTTGAAGGTGTTTCAATGCCGTCAACAATCTCGAATAGCAAACGCAGTTCTAAAGATTTTGCTACGTCGTTTTCCGATGCAGTCTAAAGAAGGCGGGGCATTGAGAAGGAGCAACAGTGCACGCTTTGACTGTCCTGTTCTGCTTGTTTTTTTCATGTTCGTATGGAGTGCATGCGTACGGTTTCATTGCATTTATAAACAGCACTTTATAATCAGAGCCACGTGTTTATAAGCAGGCCTAAGACGACCAAACATTTATGCGTGGCTCTATTACTGCAAATGCCAACGACCAGTGGAGCTGGGTGAAGCGCACTAAATTATCAAACATTAGTCTGTCTCGATTAGACACAGGAAGCGCGACCTTTGTATGACCATCACAGGTTCCAAGTGTGCGAAATGCTTGCCAAGCAAACTGACATTAAAAACCGAGATTGTAGGTTCATCTTCTTACCCCTTGCCAAATGCATCGTGATATCTATCTGTAATCGTGTCAGGGTGTTGTTCTTTTAACCGTGGAAACTCAGCACACAAAGTCTTGTGTGCATTATCCTTCGCCTGGTAGCAGAGCTACCGCTCTCGAAGGAAGGAAAGAGGCGGCGACCGCCGACTTACCTTGCGTGTTGACGGTGGAGATGTAGGTCCAGTTGTACATGAGCAGCGTGTCGACCATCATCTGCGACTGGTACTGGTCGGAAGGCACCACGCGCAGGAAGTACTTGAAGAATTGCTTGTTGCTCAGCTGCCGCGACGTGGCAGAGTAGCCGATCTGCGGAATGTTGAATAGCTGCAGCAGGTTCTGCACCTGCTCGCCCACCAGGATGAGGAGGAAAGAAGAAGACGAAATCATCAATACGCAACTACTTTGTTGGTTAGCTGCTTTTTTTCTTGTTTTATATTTTTGTTTGTTACAATGCTTATTTATTAGTTTGCTCATGTATGGCATAAAAGTTGGAAGAATCACTAATAGGTACGCAATCCGCTTAAGTATTTTTTTTCAGAAACAAAGTCACGACACACTGATGCATTCATTTGAATGATATAGCATGTGGCTTAGGCACAAGTCTACTTACACTGTAATTACACTTGGACCAAGCGCAATCAAGACGGATACTGTCTAGCAACAGAACCACGCAGTCTTGAACTTTCTCATTAGAGCGGCCGCACTACAACGGCTCTTCCACTTCAAAATGACGTATTCCAGCCCGTGGGGTTATGGGATGGATGCTGTTGTTCTTGATGACCCACATACAAATGATATTCCTAATGAATATCTGTAAAATATGGTTCCCAGAGAAGCTGACAAAAGCAGGCAAAAGAGTTTCATGTTTTATTGCGTTCTTATAAAAGACGCTGATATTGAGGAAATGGGGTAATGTGCAACAGCGACATCTGGTAACAAAGTAACTGAAAAATAAGCAAGAACAGAAGTACAAGCAATGCTGAAAGGGCGGCATTAGCATAAGTTCTTGTCGCCCCCTGTGTGCTGCCGCAGTGAGCAATGGTTGCAGGTACGCTGATGAACGTATCGCGAAGTAGCGGGAAAAGCCGTCGTAAACATCCATGAGTCTCTTTTTATATAACTGACGTGCCTCCGCTGCACGCTCGATGCACTCTACCGCAGCGCCTCCAGAACACTATTCACCGATTTTCTTGCGCAAAACATAAAAAAAATGTTTTGTTTACTCTCTCCAGACGCAAGACTATCGTCTTTCGACGACATTTGCAGTGTAACCTGCAGATGCGGGGCCAATGTTTTCGCTAGATAAGTTATAAAAATGAAAAAGCCAAGGTGAGTAAGTGAAACAAGCTTATTAGGTCCACAATAGGCACAAGTTGACTCGACATCACCTGGCTAGGCCCACTCGAGAACGGTCAGGTTAAACCTGCCCACCCTCAGAAGGCCAGGATATGAGAGATCAGGCCCTCGACCCTATCGAGCTTGTTAATTTCTTCAATGGGAAGGGGGACCGGGAAAGGCGCTAGACATGCTCGAAGTAACCACCACACTGATGACAACCCGGGCTTGGGAATCGTTCGGGGTATATTGGTGGTATAAAACTAAAACTCTCCGCAGCAAGCCCATTAAAGCAGGAACGGGAGAACGTTCACGATTTCAGACCCACCTGTATGGTGACGGCTGACGAGCCAGGTCCTATGACGCCCACTAAGTTTTTGACGCGCCTCGCCGGGCCCTTGGGACAGACGGCGGGCAATTCGGTGACGTTCGCTCCACCACCGCCGCTCGTCTCCTGGGCGCTGATTGCGTCCCGGATGAACTCGATGCTTTGTTCCAGAGCCGTGGGCGAATACCAGCACGAGTCGCGGATCTCGATGCCCAGCGTCACGTTGGGAAGCAGGGTGTCGCTGCGGTTGATGTCGTCGATGGTGTGCAGAGAGGCTTCCACGCGCTGGATGCCGTAGTGCTCGCGGACCTGCGCCCACGACGAGTAGGGTGAGTCTATAGATCGGTAATGTAGCCTATAAACGTAACTACACAATTAAACTATGTATTGCCTAAGACAACCTAAGGCCGCCTCTACATCCCATCAGTGTGTTGTCGTTGAACGCCGACTCTGGTTTGGATGGACTAGCACATCACCATCGCATCGCGAGCTTATTATTATATCGTAAATTCTATAACAGTTCCCTTCACCAAACCCCTCACATTCTACCTTCTATGCGCATTTAACTGCGGACTTGCCATCCTTTTAACGTTTCTCGTCTAATTGCACGAACTCTCACTTGCTCGTCATCATTTTCCCCTACATAGCCAAATACAGAAACGGCCTTCCCCATCACATCACTTCCATCACCACCTCGCCCACCTTCACGGAAGAAATGACAAGATTCATTCGTGGAGAAATTTTGTAATTTTTGTTTGGATAACCATTCCTTAGTAACACCCCTCTGGGGTCTTTAATGTGAATAAATGAAATTAAATGAAATAACCTAAGGTAACTTACAGTGTTACATAAGGTAATTTAAAGAAGTGTAAGTAGGCTGTATACCTGCAGTGAGGGACATGAAACTGTGAGAGGAGGAGGAGAAAGACAGAAGCTTAGACAGTTCTCAGACAAGCTGGCTACCTTGTGCAGGAAAAAAGGGTGAGCGGAATGGACGATCTTAGACGAGAGAAGTTACAGAAAGAGATGAAGAAGAGGAAAAACAGGATCGGCGTACGTTCAACGATAAAGGAAAGAATACAAGGAGCGCGTTATGCGAAGGTCATATGTTCGGTGCCTGTCAGCGGCAAGTCATCTTTTCATTCACTTTATTTTTTTGACATTTGCATCATAATTATAAAGATTACACCGCCCGTACTTTACTTGAGTTTTTTGTCAGTTAGTTCTGATTAAAATTGTGTTTGACCAAGAAAAACAAGTCTAATATTCCCCTTATTTCACGCATACACCTTGTGACAGATAAGACGTCTGCATGAAACAGATACGATAGTGACACATGCCGGATGGAAGTGTAATAATACAAGTATACCATACCAAAAATGACCCGAGTGTGGAATCAAGCATCACGTCGGACGAAATAGGCACGCACAGGGAATTTGATTGCATAGAAGTACCAGCAGTTCAGGTGAGCAGAAATGCGTCCGGTTACAAAAATTGCTTCGACAGCACGTACCTTCAGGAGAGCACGGGTACGGTGTAACTTGTGGAACAGCAACATGTTCCTTGCGTTTACGTTCTCGATATCAAGCGCTTTTACCTAAGAATAGAGCGTGTTTTACCTGCGAGATGCATCTTTGCATTGTTGATTTGACGATGGAGGCTGAATATTTGCGCCAAGTTTTGCAGGACGTCCAGACGTCAGCATCAGGCGAAGACAACATTTCAGCCGAATGCAGCAAAGCTTTATTTGTAAGAATATCTAGCATTTTATAAACAGAAGAAAACATTGGTCGGATTCCAGCAAATGTGACTCAATTACAGAGGAGAAGGGCGAGTTTACGAGTTTCATGGCTGAATTTCGCACTCAAGTGCTGGGCTGCTCTCCCCGTAAAGGGGTCCCTTAGTAGTGTTCGAAGCAGCTATGGATCGACTTGAAGTTTTGTAAAGAGGTGCTTTTTTTATTCATCACCACAGACGTTCATAATTTATAATACAAAGCAGCGCAGCGTCACTAGTGGTCTCCAATCTTACCAGATCAGATGCGGAGCGGAGAGAGCGCTCTACCGCAGAGCCGTCTAAGAGGCTAAACGCTTTTATTTTACAAAGCAGCGCAGCGCCGCTAGCGGCACGCGCTGGAGTGGATGGATGGATGGATGGATGGATGGATGGATGGATGGATGGATGGATGGATGGATGGATGGATGGATGGATGGATGGACGGACGGACGAACGGACGGACGGACGGACGGACGGACGGACGGACGGATGGATGGATGGATGGATGGATGGATGGATGGATGGATGGATGGATGGATGGATGGATGAAAGGGTGGACGGACGGACGGACGGACGGACGGACGGATGGATGGATGGATGGATGGATGGATGGATGGATGGATGGATGGATGGATGGATGGATGGATGGATGGATGGATGAATCTGGCTGTGCCCTTAATCGGGCGGTGCTTCACGCCATCTAGCCATAAAGCAAGTGCTCTACCGCGGAGCCATCTAGTGGGCGCTCCAAGTAATAGCGTCGCGACAACGACGGACAAGGAACTAGCCTCAACCATAAGCTGCTTCGCATTTTCAACATGCCACATTTTCTCGTAGTTTCCCCGCTGCCTCTTTGATTTACGCTGCCTGTGCGATTGCCGCGTCTGGAGCGAATCGTGGAGGCTACGTTGGAGTGTTTTTGTTAACATCGGAGTGATGCATGTCATCATATTCACAGTGTAAAAAAAGCTCCTAGCATAACACAGCCAAGCATACCTTATAGTATAGCGAAATATGCAAAAGAGAATGGAGGATGAGGAGTGTTGTGAGGGTGAGAAAAAGAAAATGGAGGAGATAAGAGTGTTCGATAGCATAGCAAGGTATAGCATATTATAAAAAACGCGTCATATACCCGAAATGGATTATGATGGGTGGGCGAAGACGTGGGATCATCCGGTGTTGCCGCAAATCACTCATGCCACAATTACGGATGTAAATGCGTGCCAAGCGGAGTACAGCTATATACAATGTTTATTAGTCAAAAATGGTATGTTGTGCTGAATTGCAAGTTCCGTTTGACGTATTACTGCTGAGTTGAATCAGATTTAGACATCGCTCCAAAAAAATAATTATCCCTCTCTCATCTACTGCATAATCCTATCCTTGTCCGTGATCGTCTTCGTCATCACTGTCATCATCATGGCGTATAGTGGGTACCTTGCATGTGGTGTGCCGTGATGGCTGAAAGAAAATGTGTGGTCTAGAACGCGCTTGTTCTTCATCTTC
Source organism: Rhipicephalus microplus (assembly GCF_043290135.1). Classification (NCBI taxonomy): domain Eukaryota; kingdom Metazoa; phylum Arthropoda; class Arachnida; order Ixodida; family Ixodidae; genus Rhipicephalus; species Rhipicephalus microplus. The sequence goes on along the minus strand of NW_027464600.1, from coordinate 8,140,477 downwards.
ATGAGCATCACGTTATCACCAGCAGCGGCTACGGCGCAACACCAACGACGACTCCAACGGACAACCGTCAACCATAAAAAGAGAAATCAAGGGGAGGATTTGGAAAAGATTGCGGGGATTGGTCAACATAGCATAGTATAGTTTAGCCCAGTAGTGTATCAATGTGAGAGAAAGGGTAGTAAAGTTAATGAATAGGGAAAAGAGGAGAAGAAGGCCATCAGCTCCACTGCTTCATCGTTCTTCGCACTAACAGCGCGTAGCTACCCCAACTGTTTCAATCAGAAGCAGAGCCATACGGAGCAACCGCAGTAAGAGATGAACCGACGGACGTACCTCTCCACAGGTGCGCGTCTGCGCGTTCTTGGCGTCCGGTGACTGGTGCACGGGAAAGAGGGCGCCGATGATGAAGTCTCCCGGGATGCTGCCGGTCTGCCGCTGGGCGCTGGGCGGCACGGCGGCGAAGGCCCCGTGCCGCTCGGCCGCCGTCTCCAGGAGCAGAAGCAGCACGCAGACCCGCAGCAACCTCCTGCGAAAGCCAATTGCAAACAAACTGAAGCATTCTGCCACCTATGGGTGCCAGCAATGTGGTGGCATGTAGTACATAGCAATTCGCGCTTTAAGGCACTATTCCTTAAACACGTGGTTTAAGACATGGTGTTCTAAAGACATTCGGTTACAGACACGCGTCTTTAACCACACCTAAAACAGGTAATTGAGGACACCAACACACTACGTCATTATATCTAGCTCCCTTATACACACGCACACTTTAATACACCATAATGAACGATTCAGCTAAAAGTGACGAAGGCTGTATTCCTTGTGCTACAAATGGGTAGTTGTCAGTTTTTCCTTACTTAACCCATTCGCCATCTTCGGCGATCCCGTAGAACTCATTAGCAGAGCCGCATACTGTAACGTGGAGAGGAAGTTGCATTCACGCAGAAGTCACCATTTGTAAAGAGTTTATTTGTACGTTTTATATGAAAAAATCATGTGTATCTTTGCGAAACAGTGTCTGTCTGTTATCGCACGACAAGTCTACGTACTTTCTGCACAAAAAGTAGTCGCTAATCTAAAGTTCTAACGTGATTACGAAACAGAGTTTCACTTTTATCAGATATTCTCGTGCTGTGGACATTCAAGGTGGCAATGTACAGTAGAAGCTCTAACAGCTCTATAATTTTGGTCAGTCACATAACGACCTTTTCTGTACGTAGTACGGAGAGGTGAGGCCTATATACAGGCTACCTCAAGGTGTAAGTGAGGTTTCTCAGCCCACGAAGCATTGAAACTGATCACACGATTTTCTTGTGTGCGCTATTCTTCGGCACTGGTCTCTAAAGCGATGTTTGAAATAGGAAACATCGTTGAAAGAAAAAACATTTGCAGGCATATTGGTTCCAGTTTATAACACGTAGCTTAAAGACTTTAATTTTTTTCTGGTAGTGCTAAACGACCAATGATTGGAGGAAAGAGGAATTTCAAAGCATGCGACGTGTACATTAGACGGAATAATGACGCGAAAGCTAATTCGAGATCAAACGACGCTTTTTTTTGCACCACGATATTAGAAGTATCTCATTAGGATACCCTTGCAATCCTTTCGTCTTGAAAAAAAAAAAAGAGAGCAGAGAATCATCGATTGTACCTCATGCACCATGAAGCATTGTGGCCTCGCGATCCTGTCAGCTTGATGTCGTCGTATGCGGTTGGCCGTCGCAACCTCCAGTCGTGCGCAGAATGGCTGCACATCCGACGCGCTCGACATGTCAGGCAAAAAAAAAAAAAAACAAAGTCGCCAGCGCTTTGTGGACCTCATTATCGAGCTCGAGAGCGTCAAAGCTGCCCGTGCACGTGACCTTGAGTGAGCTGGCGCTGTTGGTATCACGAAGGTCCCTGCATTCGGCATGCGTGACTAATGGATCCCGCAACGCATCAGCCTATTTTAGTTGCATTTCTAGCTGCAATCAGCTTGCTAACCATTAAAGAAGAAGCTTTTTCACGAGCATGTGGCGCTTGTTCAACAGCGCCCACAATGCTAGTTAGAATGGCTAAAGAAAGTGTAGTTGTAGAGCGCAAGGCTAACATTTCCACGATTCTTACGCTGGAATCACCATCAGGACGCAATTTTGTACGCGCTATGCGACAGCACAGAATGCAACGTCCCGAGAGGACGACAACCAGCAACACAGGATTGATCGAGGCTTGTCTGACGGTTAGACATCCTAGTTTAAACGATAACAGCCGCGCTGTGAGTTATTCTGGCAAGGAACGGGCCCCGAATGAACGGAGGCATCGTTCTCTCCGGTAGAGTGGGTTCAGAATAATCTGGGGACAATTTCGATTGGATCGAAACGTAAGCGCTGGTGCCGGAGAATCAAAGCGGACTGCCTTGGGTCTGGCTTCCTCCAATCATGCAATGGTGGTTTTCGGAAAATTGGAACAACCATCCGCTATCGAACGACTACCTGCAACGGTGGTCTGGCTATAGCACTCGGCTGCTGACCCACAGATCGCGAATGGAGTTCCCGGCGCGGCGGCCGCATTTTCGATGGAGGCAAAAAATGTTCAAGGCCCACATGCTTTGATTATGTGCATGTTAAAAAACCGCAGGTGGACGCGATTTCCGGAGCCCTCGACTATACAGCGTCTTTATTAATCATATGGTTTTCCGACGTTAAACCCCCAAAAATTATTATTATTACCACCGAACGACTCGTTCATTTTTGACATCACATAACGTCCACTCAATATAATAGCACTGTCAAATTGTGAGACATCGCTCGCTCAATTATAAGGCTCTAAAAATCAGTGCCTGCCAATATTCCAATATTCCGATATCCCTATAGTTATTGTTGTCACTTGTTGCTTCTAGTAGGCCGCGGTGGAGCAGTGGTTATGGTGCTCCGATGGTGACCCGAATGTCGCTGTTTTTATCCAGGCCGCGGCGGTCGCACATGGATGGAGGCTAAACGGCAGATGCCTGTGTACTCGCCATGTCAGTGCACGCTAAAGAACATCAGACGGTCTAAATATCCGGAGCCCTACATGATGGCGTCTCTCATAACCATATCTTGGGTTTTACACGTAAAACCTAAGTTATTATTGTTGCTTAGGGTACATATATTGCTGTTGTTCCTTAGAGGACATCTATTGACGTTCTTTCTATAGGCTATCTAAACTAACTCCGTATTTCTTTACTCGTTGAAAACATTTCTCAATTCTCTCAGCTTGCCTAGTGGCTGTCTACGCCCTCTCGTGGCGTTTCGTTTTGTTCTACCAAAGAACAAGCAGAAAGAAGCCCCTAGCCGACGCTAACATGAAATACAAGTGCAACGCCTAAATGTACTTTTTGTTGGCCTTAGCACTAAAGCAGGCATCCTGGTCGACAAGTGCAAACAGAGATATGTGTCGGAATGTTCGAATACAAGCAACACCAGCACATCCTATTGGTCCGGTCCTGTTCTACACAGTTATTGTGCTCTTACGCTGTCTGTCATTATTTTTCGCGGATTTAGGGGCGGCCTTTCGAACCTAAGCGAGGCACCGATACATCCACACGAGGCGCAAACGGGACGAGTACTCCTGTTGGCCCTGCCACATGCTGCCCTGTGCGGTATTCCTACATGTCCTTGTTAACTTTTCTTGCGTGTGCGTTCGCATCAGTTGGCGCGTTGACAGGCCACGGTGAACTCGCAACAGACAGTTCAAACATACACCGGCGGCGCGCCTAGGCATGTAACTTCCGGGATACGATGATCTTAATCTCACACACAAAGGGGCGTTGAAGGCCGCGCGGATGCGTCGCTAAAGAACGTCGTTTCCTGCATAAACCGGGCTTGTGCCGTCGACTCTCTTCCGGTTTCCCGGTTTGCGGCGATAAGATTACAAAGACGCAATGTTACAAAAGTTCATAACCCTGATTGCCAACACGGCCACGGGCCAAGAATCTGTGACTTCGAACAACTGTTATTAGAACTAAGTGGACTTATCCATTATGAGAATCGACCATCAGCCTCTTCGAGATTTTGCGAGACCTAACGGTGTTTCGCGAGACCTGACCATCTATTGTGAAATCGGCGTCGGCGTCCACGCGAGTCATGCAAAAGAAAAATCATCGCGCAAATCATGAACTCTCAGTGCGATGTCATCACGATTTCGAAAATCCCCAAAATTTGCGGCATCATGATTACGTCTCTGTGACACCTCGTGCTGACATCACGAAATGAAATCTTCACTTGGTCAATGATGGGCGTATCACGGAGCCAGTAAGAAACCAGACGAGGTGCAAAGAGCTTTAGCAATGGGGAAGGGAAGAGGAACAAAAGAAAAAGAAGATGATTATGATGGTGTTGCTGCTGCTGCTGATGATGATGATGAAAAAGCCTAGAGTCGCTTTGACAGTTCGCAGCGCCGCGTCCTCTGCACGGTGACGTTTATGCGCGCGAGTCTGTATTGTTGGCTAGCGAAATCCCGTGATGTCGTTCATGCGGCGCCAGACTTTAAATGCGGGAGTTTACAGCTCATTAGCCAAAGCGAAATAATGTGACCTGCCGGCTCAGCCAAAGACACACACAAGCTAGTACTTCTCTGCGGACGCTGACTACTGCGTGGCACAGAGTAGACGTCTGGGCAATGAAGACAACTTGTTGAAGTCGCTCAATCGATTTCCTCAACAGTCCTAGTGTCTACATTCACAAGCCACTGTATATAATCAGCGTGCGTCTTTTGGAGTGTAACTATCGCTTAGTACGTGAGTGTCAGCCCCAGCGAACAAGCACGCGATTACGTGCACAAACGTATGCGTGCTCGCGTATGTACGTACCCAGCCGGCGTGGTGCGCCGGAGTGTAGCCGGTGCTCGGCGGCTAGTGCAGGTGCACATGTGTTCGGCGGCGGCGGCAGTTTCCGGCGGCCTGGGTCAGGGCGCCACACGTAGTCGCCGGCGTCGGCGCTCCCGCGCCGGGCCGCCGCACCGGCTCGAGCCGGCCATCCCTCCGCCGCCCGAGGGCATCGGGATGGATCCACGAACACCGCCTCCTGCACGGCACCAAGCAAAGAACAAAATAAAGATATATTACTTTTAAGCCATGAAAGAACGCAAGCAGACTGAAGTGTGAGTTAAATAGAGCTGCTTGAATGGACGGACAATGAACGCAGCTGGCGTCAACGCTTCAACGAGAGGAGGAGGAGGAGGAGGAGAAAAACTTTATTTATCCCAAGATGGAAAGGTGGGGAGCTGGAGTGTCAGAGGAGCCTACCCAGCGTAGGTCTCCGCTACCCTCTTGGCCCAATCCAAGATCTGGTCCTGGACCTCGGGCGCCGAGCTGCACATAGCAGCCTCCCACTGCTCCTTACTATTAATGTGTACAGAATCGGGTGGTGGGTTTCGAGTACACCCCCACATGATATGGTCTAGGTTAGCTCTTTGTTGACAAAAAATGCACAAAGGGGAGGGGTATATCGCAGGGTGTATAAGATGGCGATTCAACGAGAGACTCTGTTTTCGTTAGAGGAAGCAATTTCCAGCTGAAAACGTCAGCTCCATTTGTGTTAGTTATTCGGTTATTGATCACAGAAGAAAACGAATATGAATAAGCACAGCACACTCAGTAACAGACAAATCTAGGCAACACAGTGCTTCTCTACGACGAGGCTGATATCCTCTTAAACAGATATGTGCCACAGAAGTTGGGGAAATGCCTATACACACAACTTTGAATAAACAGAAACGAGGCGACAGTTGGCCCAACAAAGGACTGCGAAGTCACGGCGGCAAGCAGGAGACTTCTATTTCGTACATTGGAAGAATACTAGGGAAAGGGAAAGGCAGCGCCTGCAGCAAGAGGGCACCGAGGCGACGGAAGCCCTACGCCAAAGAAGTTGACGTGCTCATGTGGTGTCTGTGGCTTAAATCGAACTTCTCTGTGATGAAAATTGATGTACATAAAAACCCACTATCTTCACCCTGGCAACTATATATAGAAGAAACCTATTAAAAAACTGCGTCTCACACACACACACACACACACACACACACACACATATATATATATATATATATATATATATATATATATATATATATATATATATATATATATATATATATATATGACACTTGTATTATGACCTCGCAACGTTCTTGCACACAGACAAGCCCTAATACCTTTGCGGAGTTGCTCTCTTGTTTGTCAGTTTTGAGCAGCCTAAAAATGCGTAAAACGTAACGTTAGTTTCACTAGCGCGAACTCTCTTCGAATCAAGAGAGCTGCTGTTCACATGAGTAGCTTAAAAATAGATTGCCAATACATACTTCAATTCGACTCTGTGCTCGAAGACATCAGAATCATTTCGGTTTCGCCCTACCTGAAAGCTTGACGAACCAGTACATGAAGACTCGCTCGTACATTCACTCAAGAAATGGTCGCAGCATTGACCAAACCCTGAATTATTTAGTCGCCCTTACACAGTGACAATAAAACAACGACGGAATACCTTCAATCAATATAAAATCACTCATTTAAAACATTGAGGAACAACACAACAACTTAGTGTACTAATCAAGATAGACAACAGTTACAGGAGGCTGTAGCAACATGGCAAAACAATAAAAAATATGAGCAGGTCACGCAAGAAGCAATGGGACACCTTAAAAAAGTTAATTAGATGACCACTTATAGCAAAATCAGCGTGTTCAATCAGCACCGAAAATATTTCTAGCTACTGTTGTTTTCACTTCCGTGCAAGCCTCAAGCACTAGCGCACACTATATCCGCTTTCATTACACTTCCGGCTCGGCATGGCTTGAGCGCCATGCACGTCCTATCTAGGGTTGCCACTGAGTTTTCAGTAAAATTTGCCAAATGACGAGTGAAAAGTCACCAAAAGTCAGCATTCTTCTTCAAATTTCGCCAAAAAAGTCGCCACTCAACATAGGTGTGGCAAGCCTACTAAAAAAAATTGATACTTATGTATCGCCTTCTGTAGCACAGTACCATCCATAACTCCTAGACTATATCGACGTTTTTCAATGCTAGATGAATCACCCACTTCACCGTGGGAGTACTCACTGGTCGTGGAGTGCCATCACCCGCTTCACCATGCGAGCACTGAGAGAAAGGGCATGCATGCACCAGCAGCGCCCCTGAAGTGCATAGCGCCTGATAACAAAAGGTTGTGATAGTTCTAGTTGTATCGAATACAGGGCAAACAGTGGATACAACAACAGAGAGACGGCGTGCGTAACCTTCCTGCAAATGTTAAGGCATCTCAATGCAGTGAAATAATGAGTCCAATAATCGAACAAATTAACTACAAAATAACAGAAATAAATCTGAATGGACTGCGTAACCATAGCAATGACCGCACCCCGCTCTCTGTACAGTCATGCTTACGTTACACCTTCACCTCAATACATTTTCTGGAAGCTGCCTAAAGAAATCGACTTCTTGGCTGGTCCGAAAAGCACGTTAACACATTTAAACTCTACATACCGGATCATAGAGGACTACCGCATGCAGGAAAGAACTCGACAAGCTATCGCGATCAGATCACGCGGGGCCTAACCGTCACCTAGCTTCTTGAGAAGCATAACTGTGAAAAAGCTTAAAACTCTTAAAGCAACTAAAAAACTTATACGACCGCTTCGCGGCACGCGAAGCACTCTGTTGGCGTGAATTTTGCTGGGAGGTTGCTGGCGGACGCACCAGTACGCCAGTGACTCAACGATATTGGTGAATTGAGAAACAGGGCAGAATTACCGAATTGTGCGGAAAATACGCCTTCTACTGGACAGTTTAGAACAATGAAAATTTTGAAAAGCTGTTGTTTCCGATTCCTTTCGAAGACACTGAGTATAGAATGCATCACACAGTCTTGAGCTAAGCCGAAAATCGCCACAAAAACGTCATGTCGCTATTCATAGTTTTAGGTCACCACGGGCCCCTCTAATTCGCCAATTTGGCGAAAAGTAGCCACTCGTGGCAACCCTGGTCATATCGAATAAACAGACATGATGCCAGTTCCCGTATTGCGCAGAGCAATGGGAGCTTCTGTTGAGTACCGTCTCGTTAAAAAACCCCAACAAGGCAATGCGGTCGGAACATAGCTCTTCTGGTATGTTATGTTCTGTTGTAACTGTCTTGCTGTGGAAAGCTTGATGTTCTTTATAACTCGGCCATTCCCATAGACCATAGTTAGCTTCTATGCAAATCACTGTAGCTCACAACGAGTACAAGCAGTTTTCTTCCAGGCATTCATTCGAAAAGTTCTTGCTCTGGCGTCAGTACCAGACTCACAGATGTCTGCAGAACAAAACCAGCTACACAAGTTTTATTGCGATTGCAATTATAGGGACACGCTCGGCTGGACTTTGCCGCCGGAGTCAGCGCCGACGTCGGCATCACTCACCGTATATTTACACGTATCTATATATATGAAAACGCAAGAAAAACTTATCCAGAAAAAGACTCCGGCACGCGCAATTGAACGTGTGACCTCTGAAATGACTGCGAAGCGTTAGACACTGAGCCACGAAGGAGCACCTCCTTTAAAGTTCAAACGGCAAGCTATTTATATCTACCACTTACCAATAGTGACGGGCATCTCGGGGGGGATTATTTCGTTTTCAGCATTAGCAGAAAGATAGCGCAATGAGCGCGCGTCGCCACATCGTTCCGACGCGGCGGCGCGCGCTCTCATCTCCGAGGCGTACTTGGCCTCGTGGAGAAGAGCCAGGGTGGACGCTCACGCGTGCGCTTAATTCGTGGTGGGGACAATCGTACGTCTTGGCTGGCCTTGGGCTTTCACCGGAACAATTCTGTTGTGGTTACCGGGCGCACAAAGGTCACTGCAATTGTTGCGCAGTTACCATTTGCGAAAAGGGCCCGCTTTTCGGACACAGCAAAGTAACAACTGAGAATCTTATTCGCGTTCATCTGTACTTTTGAGTACGTTTCGTGCGCCATTTGTGCGTGAGAAACGCGGGACACGTTTCGAAATACTTGCCATCCTGCGAGTGACCTTCCAATTTGTTGCTGTCGCGTTCATTGCTTCGCCTTTGCGGCAAGGCTGTGACATTTAGGGGCGAAGCTCGTTATAGCGGCACCCATTCGTCCCTCGTAGCCAATGTAGTGTGTGACAAGTATAACATTTTGATCTCCAAGGTGGTGCCGAGGAGAGATTTCTTCTGTGCGTTGTTGAACAATAAAAATAGTGCTCAATGTACATGCAAATGGCTGCTAATGGGGAATGAGGGACAGGAGCATTCGGCTTTTAGTTAACGCGCACGCTGCGATCCCCATTAGCAGCCATTGGCATGTACATCAAGCACTATCTGACAAGAAAGGGTTGCTACGTTATACTCGCTGGGTGTAACCTCCTTAGTTTTAGAAAGGTTTAGCGAGCGTTGAGCCGCAGTGCCATGAATTCAATGAACTAATATATACCATGAACTCGAGGTGTTAAAGGTGGGAAGTAGACACGAAGCGCAAGCCGTATAAAAGTAAAAGCCGAATTCTCCTGTCTCTCAATTCCCATTAGTAGTCATTGGCATGTACATTGAGCACTATCTGACAGGAAGAGGTTGCTACGTTATACTCACTAGCCGTAACCTCCTTGGTTTTAGAAAGGTTAGCGAGCGTTGGCCCGCAATGCCATGAATTCAGTGAACTGGTATATACCATGAACTCGAGGTGGTTAAAGGTGGGAAATAGACCCGAAGCGCAAGCCGTAAGAAAGTGTGCGTGTGCCACCTCTCGCTTAGTCCTTAGAATGTCCGCTGGATGGCGGTGCTTCTATATGGGGAATATATGATGATAAAACATGCGAGATAATGGTACTTGGAGTGTTGAATAGATGGACGAACGGACACACAGACAGCTGCATGAATGGACGCATGAAAGGACGCAGGGTCGGATGCATGGACGAACGCAGGGACGGACGCACGAAAAGACGCACGCACGGACGGGCGGATGGACGAATGGACGGTCACACAGATGGATGCATGGACGGACGGAAGCAAGAACGAATGGACGGACGAATGCTTCGCCCCCTCTCCATCATTCAATGCGTGGATATGATACCAATTGTTTTTCAATAATTTCTTCCTTACTTTCTTCCTTGCTTCCTTCCTTCCTTCGCCTCTTTCTTTTTTATTTTTTATTTCAAAAAGTGTTCAGCGCAAAACTTATCGAACAGCTCGCTTCGGCGACACAAAGAGAGCTTGCTGTAAATGTCTTGTCCTCTTTTTCTTATGAGCCGCATTAGAAGCGACAGAAAGTTGGTCGATGGATAACAAAGCAGAAAGAGTACAAGTGAAGGAACGAATAACCGCCTTTTCATACAGGCTTTCAGTATACTCCCGCCGGAGTTAAGCAAGCACCGCGCGCATTTGTCGGCGAATCAAAAGGCCAGACTGGCGAGCCCTTGTCCTTCGATCTTTTTGTTTGCTCTAAAACGGAGCCAACAATGCGAGCAGAACTTTTCAAAAGAAAACAAACACCAAACCTGGTTCCTACATAGTTTTTGCATCGTCGTTGGCCCTCAAAAAATGATGCCTTGTTCACTTCACTGCGAAGAACTGCATTTCAGCGCCGTTCGAATAACATCAGCTTGCCATTCAAAACGGTTTCAATTGAAACTTAACTGCTCTTTTTTTTCTTTAATGTTTCTTCGACGTTGTTCATTTGCGAAATCCTTCTATTTCTTCTTTCACATTTTATTTATCTTGATCATAGAAACAGCATTTGTAGAGACGTGAGGCCGTGTAGGCAACAATGCGTCCAACAGGCCAGCATACACAGAAAGATGCGCTATCATAATGTACACAAAAAAGCGCAAGCTCATCCGCAGCCCCCTTCCCACCCCCTGCTGTACTTTGTCTTATACGTAAAATCCAAGCCACGCGAACAAACAAACGCGTTAAGAAAGTACGAGCTCGCAGACACAACTCAGCGTCATGGAGCCGGCCCAATTTGCGTGGCTGGTTTCGTCTTGTGTAACGGCCTTTTTTATCGGCTTTCGCCGCCGGAAAAGCCGTAAGGGGGACCCCGGGACGTCGATTCATTGCGCCAAGCAGCCGCAAACAGCAAACGCGGTGACGTTTTTTCTCGGGCAATTGTTTTGCTTGTCGATGATGTAAGCGGGCCGTACAAACCTTTATCGCGACGGCAATCGACTAAAAGCATACGGACGCGGCTACCCCGCCTTTCACTTCTCCTGTTCTTTCTTCTTTATCAATTACAAGCATGCATACGCGAAGACATATACCCGCGCTTCCACATCCCCCCCCCCGAACTTAACAAGCATGTCATACGCTACTGTTCTCGCACGTGCGACAGGGGATTGTGCAACGTTACGTCGTCCCCGATACACAACTTCAGTTAGACTCGAGAACAGCTTCCTTCGCTAGCCGATAACCGTTATGACAACGCGAATTCGTATCCATCGCACTGGAGTAAAAAAATTAATAGAATGAACAGATTACAATGTACATCGCGGATATTTTGTAACACGAAAGAAGCTTCCACCCATCCGCTGAATTATGCTAATTCGAACGCGTCACTCGCGGGAACGTCATGGAATGCAAATGCTAAGAAAATACCGAGAATAAATCACCGGCGATTACAATGCTGTCTATAGCAAATTCTAGATGTTAAGATGTTTTGATTTTGCGAAAATTTTACGCGAAAGTTTCTGCTTAGGTGGCGCGCACCTCTCCATTCTAGCGTGGGCGGCATTGAGCCTCTGCCGGGACAGCTCATTTGGCGGGATTGGCACACGTCGCTTTTCCGCCAGCTTCGTCTCGCATTGTTCAGAAAGAACTGGTCAAAACTTGTGTAGGTACACAGTTTGAATTAAGAAGAGAACGCTGTGAGTAGCGTGACTGCCGCGAACAGTGTTGTGCAGCCCATTTCACATCAACCACCGCGGGAGGAGCGTAGCGCAACTGCTGCGAAAACCCCGGGAGACGGCGGAAGGCATCGCGTGGGCGCGTTTCACATCAGCCGACCTTTGACGGTGTGCGCTGTACTGTGGCATCGCGCGTGGCTCTCGCACTCCCTGCTGGCCCGCGCCCGAGCAGCGATGACCTGGCAGTGGACTTCTGGAAGAAGGAGACCACCCAAGTGCATTTGTAGTGCAACTCTCTGTGCTTTTCTTAATAAACGTTTACCACCACCACCACCACCGCACAACCAGTAGTCTTGCCACTTTCGTTTTCTCCCCCATCGCACTCTTCAGGCTGTCGCCTTCTTTCATCCGTCGCTGTGCGCCGCGTTCAGTCTGCCAGTTAGCCGACGTCACTCACCGCGCGAAAGGGGGCATATCACCTGCGTTTTAAATGAACGGATAAATATATCACGTCGGGGCTACACCAATTGTGCTTCAAGTTTTGGCTGCCCGCTGTCTCACACTGTAACATTCGTTAGATATTGACACCGAAACTGTCATCGCTCGAGTGCCACACACACACCTTTGTGCAGTAAGGTCGTCGCGAAACAAGTGAAACTCTTGACAGGCCCGTTATGACGAGCGAAGCCAGCCGCAGTGCACTATCCATCTCTGCATGCGCACGAGTTTCGACAGAATACGGCCAGCACGCGTGATGGAGGAAGAAAGCCGGTAATGTCGACGCCGACACCACTCACTACCACGGCGCAGGAACGAGCACCTGTTTTCAGACCAAGTGGCTACTTGCACTACTTATAAATGCATGTTTTTCAATAAAGCTTAGTTGATAGTTTACCCTCCGTGTGGTTCTTTCTGCGACACTGTTTTTCGCGCTATAGTCTACTACGAGACAAAATTGGCTGCAGTTTTGCGATTTTGTAGAGGTACGCCTGTTCTGCGGCGGCCTGCATTGTGAAAATATATGCGCGAACGAATTGAATATGAGCACTTCGAGAAGCGAAACTCACACGAGAACTCCCGTGTGGCAGCGAGCCGTGAAGCCAGTAATAATTGAAACACGGTCCAGCGCTTTAATCGCTCCCTCGAGAGGTTCCCCCGGAATAACTAACACATTAGGAAAGGCAGTCTGAATTCGCAATCTACACGAACACACGAGTGGTAGTGAGGTGCTACTTTATTAGAGAGATTTCCTTCTACAATGCGCCATCAAGAAGAGTTTTCTTAGTACGCAGTGCTAGCACAAGAACATGTGGTTTAAGTGCCGAAATTCGAGCCGCGAAAGCAACCGCCTATAAATAAATAAGCTCTTGCGACCTATAGCACCCTGTAAACGCTAGAAGTCTACAAATTGTTTTTCAGATTCCGAAGCACACACGTTACTTGAATGGGCGTGGTGTTATGAGCCAATTTAAATTCGTCTACAAGTGTGTCATCAAGGAGCATACATGTAGTACATATACGATGTAGCTAACTTCCAAAAAGTTGTTTCAGTGCAGAATATGGAAGCGTGAAAACGATAGCCTCTGCACGAATACTCGATTTCATCTTACCCTGCGTAACACTCCAGATACGAACATGACGAATTTATTTTAACGCCATCGCTCAGACGAATGGCGTCATGCTTGTGAGCACGAAAAGTCTGCTCGCTTCAATTCTACGCAGTGAATACTCACGGGCGACGATTTCGTATTCGCCATGCACGATCCCTACGCTTTAATGTAAAAGGTGCGCTCATCAAACACAATGTTCAAAGCGCGAAGTTTTGGACAAAGCGTTTTGTAAGAGCAGCCGTCAACCGATCCTGGTGTACACATTGTTACGTATAGGCACCAAGCCAGCCCCTTCAAGCGGAAATCTTTGGCAATTCGCTGTCAGATTCTCACGTTCTACGGCCGACGGTTGTTGTTGTTTTTTTAGTAATACAGGCTTGCGTTTCACAATCACGCTCTTTAATCACACGTTCAACGGGCATCGACACGTTAGATTTTATTATATTATTATTGAATTTTCAGGTGGCAGTTTTTTTTTACACTTCATGCATATTCCTTCTGGATGTATTTCTGCGGAACCTTCGGAGCATGTGATCATTTGTTGGCATGAAGCTGCTTCTAACGGCCTTATCATAAGCTCCATTGATTATGCAAATGTAGTTGCACCCTTTGTTGCACGGATCACAACGCTTCCCTTTAGTCGCTACCCGCTCAGTACGGTCATTATTATTTCGAGTAGCGTATACAAATTACCCCGTATAACTTGTCAATATATACAACGAGACAATGTCTAATGGCTGAACTGGAGTTCACTGAATATCGTATAAGACCTTTTCGATCAATAAACGATGACGCTGCAGTAAGTTATTGTTGGTTCTTTCTTTTTTTTCTCTTTTTGTTTCTCGGAAACCTGACTATTCAAGAGACAAGTTTTTGTTTATCGAGGGCAGTGTTATCGATTCTGAGGCTGCCACGGTCGATCTATACTTCTCGTGAAATATTATTGTAGCGACCACCGATTTGTTCAATTTGAAATAGGCTCAAAATGTTGACTTTACCTTTGACGTCCATTCTTCTGTCATTTTCGACTGAACCATCCGATCGATCATGTCCCACTCGCGACTTCTTGAAATGTAAAAAAAAAAACACAACAGCTACGCTTGGGAAACTCATACACCACCACGCCTTTGTACTAACCTGTCATCGTGCCGTTTTTATGCATCACTACAGGGCCGCCTTTGTGCGATTAGGGGATCCCCAGGCATTTCACGGTTGTGACGCCAATGCCGTGTGATTCACTATTTGTGGTTCGGAATTTGCATGGACCACAGGGCTAGTGTCGCAGACATTATTTAGAAAGAGAAAGAGAGAGAGATAACAAAATGAGGAAATGGCAGGAAGGTTAACCAGAAATTAATACACCCGGTTTGCTACCCTGCACTAAGGGAAGGCAGAATGGGGAATAAAGATGGGAAAGAAAGCGAAGATCAAAATAGACGCACGAAAGAGAAAAGCAAAAAATGGGCAGATCCCACGTACAGTGGGAATCAATGATATGCGAAGCACGAATGAGAAATGTTGATATGTCACTTTAAAATCAGCACAATGTTACGAGGTGGAGGTAAATAATGCCGTACGCGACTTCCGTGTCATGATTATCATGTTTGGATGTGTCGTTTACCTTTGTCATCTATTCACGTCACGTGATCCAACATTTTGTATATGGGGAGCTAGCGAAACGGCCGCGAGCACGCTATGAGCGTGGTATGTTGTCATGTTCCTACATAGCACACATGTTAAAATTATCAGGTGTGCACCAGTCATATATTTCATCGTGCATTGACGTCACGTAACACCAAATTTTGTATATGTGGAGCTAGCGAAACGACCGCGAGCGCATCATGAAGGGCACAATATACTCTAATATAGCGATGACGCGCGCGCACGCTATATAGGCACAGCGACGCTGCGATAGCGAAACGCGAGCACTCTATAGTCTGACGCCAGGCGCGACCGGCACGACCAGCGTCCGTCGGCGCGGCCCGACGGCAACCGGCGCGAAATGGGACATGCTGTATTTCGCGCCGATGCGCTACCCAGAAAACACTGCGTCTCCCTCTTTTCGTGTCGTAGGGACGCCGGACGCGCTGGAACGCGCATGCGTGAAAACAACGCAGTGCGGCGCGAGCCTGCTAGTATACGACAGGACCGGTGCCTGGCGTGGCAACGCCGTAGTGACCCGACAAAATGAACGCCGGTGACCACGCGCACCGCGTCACGTCGAAATGTATTGCCGTCTTGACTGTGCGATGTAGTCACGTTCTCACATGACACGCACCTTATGATTATCATGTTTGCAATAGTCACATACTTTCGTCATTCATTGGCGTCACGTAATACCGAATTCGGCATACGTGAAGCTAGCGAAATGGCCGCCAGCGCATCATGAGCGTGGCGTGTAGTCATGTTGTTACATGACACGCATGTCATGATTTTTGGGTTAGGGTCTTTAGCTTGTGTTTGCCATGCAATCATGCCATACCATATCAGCTTTGTAACATGCCGTGTGAACGAAATCACCGCAAAAGCTGCAGGACTATGAAATGTAAATCATGACATTCATGACATACATATCATGATTTTCATGTTATGACTACTCAAATATATTACTAATACAGTCATGTTATGTCATACCAAGTTTGGTATTGATACCATTATCGCAATAGCCAGGAGAGCTAAAAGTCGTAGGCGGCTAGATAGATAGATAGATAGATAGATAGATAGATAGATAGATAGATAGACAGACAGACAGACAGACAGACAGACAGACAGACAGACAGACAGACAGACAGACAGACAGACAGACAGACAGATAGATAGATAGATAGATAGATAGATAGACAGACAGACAGACAGACAGACAGACAGACAGACAGACAGACAGACAGACAGACAGACAGACAGACAGACAGACAGATAGATAGATAGATAGATAGATAGATAGATAGATAGATAGATAGACAGACAGACAGACAGACAGACAGACAGACAGACAGACAGACAGATAGATAGATAGATAGATAGATAGATAGATAGATAGATAGATAGATAGATAGATAGATAGATAGATAGATAGATAGATAGACAGACAGACAGACAGACAGACAGACAGACAGACAGACAGACAGACAGACAGACAGACAGACAGACAGATAGATAGATAGATAGATAGATAGATAGATAGATAGATAGATAGATAGATAGATAGATAGATAGATAGATAGATACGCTCAAAGTCGCCGAAGTTTTCGCTAAGAAATGCTTCGCATTTAAAAATTTACCTGGGGTGCTATAGCCTATTCAATAGGCCACTACCACGCAAAAAGTTCAATAAGGCCTTCACTGATTTTCTGTGCGAACACAAATTATGTCGGCTTTCAAGCACTGACTGTTCTGACAGGGGTCTCTCGTCAAGACGAGCTAATTAATGCAGCAGCTATGGCTACCGTCTTTGCACGCTGTAACGAGAGCAGTGACCCACAACGTGCTCCATCGTTTCATCGCTACCGCAATGATCGCAAGCAGCACGATTCGGAAGGCGAAAGCTTTGGTGAAAGCGACACTAAGCAACAGTCGACAAAGCACCGTTGTCTCAAGTCGAGATAGTCCGCGCGGAGGCCGAAGTTGACGAGACGTGTCCAGCCTATGCAGTCGCGTGTGCCGTAAGCACTCAGCGTTTCACTGGGATTTTACTTCTTCATTAGCGATTTTTCGGATTTTCATTGCAGCATCAGTCCTTGAGAATTGAATGGATTCTTCTTCACCATCTTCGTGAGCTGACCGAGCAGCTGCATCGGCATGTTCGTTGCCCAATATGCCGCAGTGACTTGGAAGTCACTGAAACGTGATTTCGTGTCCTTCGTCGAAGAGGTGGTGAAGTAACTCTCTAATTTCCAACACTAGTTGTTCTTGAGGTCCCCGGTGTAGGGCGAACACCAAACACTGTAGTGCTGCTTTGGAGTCGGTGAACACGCTCCATTTCTTGGCTTCTTGGTGTATAATGAATTTAACTGCGCTGCGTAGAGCAGCAAGTTCCGCAGCTGTCGATGACGTCTGGTGAGATAACCGAATCTTCGTCGTTGTCTCTGTTGCAGGAAAGATCACCGACCCTGCAGACCCATCTACTTTAGTAGAAGCGTCGGTGTATAAATGGTTATGCTCACTGTACTTCTCAGTCAACAAGAGAAGAGAGAGTTGCTTTAGCGCTGGATATGAAAGCCGAGACATTATATGGCATTTCTACTGAGCTATAGACATGGTTACCCCACTGAAACCCCAATAATGAAGCCATTGTCAGCCCAAACTGTCAGGCCTTGTATAAAGCACCTAAACAATCAAGTCGGCCAAATAACTCCTCACTGCATTCAAATCAAATCTATTTCTACATAGAGGAAGAGGGTGGGAAAAGCCACTCGGATTCACGAAACTGGGTTTTGCCAGAAGCCTGTCCAGCCACAGAACTTATGGTAAACGTTATTCGGAGTACACCAAACCCCCATCAAAATGCGATAAAGTAGTTTAGGAGTCCCTGAAGAGACGCTCGTTCACATGGTGAGGAAAAACATTACAAGAAAAAATCTTTTTTAACTATAGTCGGTGACAACCTGAGAATAAATATAGGCTCCACCCACGAGGCCTCATTGCCCTTATTTTCCATTCCTCCGTGCTACAAAGGAAGTAGTTCCCAAACAGTGACCATAACTTTCACGCATACAGCAGCAAAATACAAAATCCGAAGCTCGATAAATAAATTTGAGAAGGCGCGGACTTCCACGTCAGCTTAGCAACGTATCTGTTGTTTAAATCGCACCCCCCCCCCCCCACCGCCCTCATCTCGGAAGGAAGGAAAATAGGAGGAAAAGAACGGCAGGGAGGTTAACCAGCCTATAGGCAGCCAGTTTGCTACCCTGCGCACGGGAGGGGGATAGGGGAGGTTAAAGATAGAGAGCAGAGAGGGAAGAGAGATAAACACAACACATTCAGCAGCACACGCGCGCACACTAAGTCATAGACCAGTCTTGTCTTTCGCGGTGTGTGACATTGCTGTTACAGCCGCTTGTTCAAGTCCATGTCGCGTAGGAATGTCAACAGAGCTTTTGTCGCCTTCCGTTGCAATGTCTTCTCTCAGACACTTGACAGAATAATGTCCACAAACATTTAACTGTTGCCGATGCGCGCCAGAACGGACGCCAGTGACAGTCTCTGGGTGTCATACAGCGGACAGTCGCACAGGATGTGGTGTGGCGTCTCTTCGCAACGACAGGCATCACAGAGAGTGTTGTCGGCCATTCCTATGACAAAGGAATAAGATTTTGTAAATGCCACTCGTAGCCATAAGCGATGAAGAAGGGTGGCTTCTCTTCGGTCGAGCCCAGTGGGTATGCGGAGAGCCATCAAAGAGAACAGGTGGAGCTGACGATTCGTCTCGTTGCTTGGTGGGCACCATAGTGAAAACGTGATTTCACGCGCAAGTTGTCGAAGATTACTGGCTGCATCGGTCCGCGAAAGTGGTATGGCTTCTTCTCATGTTCCTTCAAGAACTACCCGCGCGGCAGTATCAGCATGTTTGTTACGCAGTCTAGGAAGAGGCAATACACCTCTCGAAGACGATGTTTCGGCGTCATGATAGCCGAAAGTTTTTGTCGTATTCATTATTGAATGCATTGTTACCGGTGCTCTTTTCTTACTTTGAAGAGGCTCCGCAACATTTTTTTTTCATCAGAATAAAAAGCCACTACTGGTCAGCAGTCCAAGCTCTCGGAACGCACCATCCGAACATTGTGGCGCAGCAGAAGGCCTGAAATTAGCAATTATTTTACAAGTTAGCTAGAAATGTTTCCGTCTTTTTTCGACAAATAATGCCATGAAACCAAATTACTGCGCCCCATACCCGAAGTACACGGTCAGTGGCTGATTCGTACATTGATACATTGACAGCATGGCCTCTGAGATGGCGACCGCACGCCCGTTATTTTTGAGGCTATGTTGTGAGCTGCACAGTTATCGTGTCTGCTGGCAGATGTCGCCGCGTGTCCGTCCGTGCGCTCGCCATCACACTGAAACACGAAGGAAGGAAAGGTAAGGAGAGGGCATGCCCAGCCGGCGTAGGGCGTAAAAAATGTGGCGGAAATGACATCATGGCGACCATATTCACTAGGCACAATGGCGGCGTTGCTATGGTTACGTGTTGCGCAGTGGAGCTGGTCTAGCAGTGAGCGGCCGCGGCTGGCGGCGGCATGTGTGCCTCCGCAGTTCTCGGGTTGAACTGTGGCGGACAATATCCGTGCTCTGCGCCCCGTTATTGTTTATGCAGTGTTTTCTGGCAGTTACTGTACTCTTAGCAACGCTTACAAACCTTTTGTCCATGACGGGGTTTAACACTGCGTAGAACGAGTGCATATCCATGTGTCGTGCGGCAGATGAAGCAGTTAGTGTTCAGCGAAATTGCGTTGGGCACCATGACGAAGCTGAATGACGACGAACGCCTTGCCGGTCAGTGACGGTTGAGCAGTGCTCCTGCTTATGACAACGGACGACGCTGTTGAGCCCAGCAAGACGCCATGAGGACCATGTGCACATACGTAGTTTCGTGTTGAGTGTGTACAGTAACAACTTGCATGTGCGTATTAAAACACCTTTTCTGTTCCGCTTGGTACACTCTCCACCAGCATTGCATCTAATCTCAACGTAACAGCAACCACGTTCAACTGTCACTAGTACCGTGCTCAGTCACCACATTCGCAGAATGCTGACGCCGGTGAGTTTCACGCGGAACACGGACACAGTGGCAGGACGCTGCGTCGGCCGCGTGGCGGAATCCAACCGTAGAAGGCGCACAACCGATAGTGTTGTCTGTACAGTTGCTGAATTAATGACGTGAAAGCACTCGCCGTTGTAAGTGCATCTAGCGCGCGTTCTCTCGTAGTTGCTTCGTTGTCGGCGAGCTGTTACTCCCTGTTATTACTCGGACGAAGCAATTGACCATTTGCGGAAAAGTGAGCGCCCCCTGTCGTGTAAACAGGAAAGCTTCGCTTTTGGTTGGAAAACATCTTCGTCAACTAACACGCTCAATGCAGTGTTTAGCGGTTTAAATGCGCTTGTTTTGTTGCTTTAGGACCAAAAACGCATGCCCGTTACTGAAACAAGAAGGTAAAGGAGAAAAACATTCTGTTGACGTTTGTATACACGGTGTAAAACAAGAATTTCTCGCGTTTCAGCCTGAGAAATAACCAAGTGAGGTGATACCTGCACTCCGCTACCTCGACGGTTCGCCAGGCTCATTACGCCTGCTCTTTTAAGAAGAACATTATGTTATACACTTGAAGTTGAACCTTGAAATGTCTGTCGATTAACTATAGGTTGAGTGAGGACGGCTTGTGCACCGTCTGTGAGGTACGGTGTTTGCGTGAAAACGGCAGTGTTCGCCGTTACTACGGGTCATATTGATGGAACGCCAGGCTGATGTTTTCCAACCAAAACCAAAACGCCTGTACAGGAACGCTACCTGTGCAGTTACTGCTCATGCGCAGTGGTTTTCCCGCAAATGGTCAATTTCGCTGAAGGTGTCCCGCTGGCTCAGAGTGATGAGCCCAGTTCCATTAGTTTCGGATCGTCACGACACACGCGCTGCGCAGCCCACGTCCTTTCCGAGCCGGAGAGGGAGTCGCGCCTTCTGCTTCGCATTCATATGTAAACAAGAGAGCGGAATTTGCCTAGTCAATATGGCCGACGTCCGGCTTCATCGCGGCTTCACAACGAGTGACATCAGGGCCTCTCCTTACCTTTCCTTCCTCCGTGCACTGAAAGTAAGTCCCGCGTTCGAAAAAAACAAAATCAAAATGAAGTGCTCCCGATCAAAGCGATTCCTATTCAAGATAATCACTATTGTTTCTTATTTTAATGCGTAAAAAAGCAAATATTATACTTCTTCAGTTTTCAAGTACATTTTCGTTCCTTTTGTTAACAATATTTAACACTTCAAATATCTATAAGAATCCATGTACTTATTTATTTATTTATCATAGTATCCACAGCGCCCAGTGGCATTACAGTGTGGGGTGTAGGGGGGGGGAATACAATATTTCAACACTGAATGTAATCAATTATTAGCCAATCTCCCTGACTAGGTATCAATCATGCTATAAGCCTCATCGTCATCATCGCGCGCGCTAACGAAGGGTTGCTTCTTCTTGCTCCCTTGCATGCAGCCCTGTTTTATGCGCGAATATGTACACACGAATTTGCCATCCGTTGTCCAAAAAGTATTGATCTAATAACATTAGGCTTCAGTCTTGCCTGCCAGCGTACGTGGCGCCTAATATATTGAACGTGAAGGCGATTCCACACACCGAGATGAACGATGGCTATGGAAACGAGGTTCGGGCACTTAGGGCCAATTTATGAGTGTTGAGCGAGATGAGCAGGGCGCAAAGACACATCCATCACGTAACGTCGCTATCTAGCCAAGCGTCGAGCCAATACAAGCAGACTGCACGGCCAGATGGTGGCAACGGCGAGAATCCCGAGCTCCTGTAAGGGAGATCAACTCCGCGATTCCCAGAATGCGTTAGCAGTGAGTACACTACCGGTGCGCAGTGGTAAATAATCCTGGCTTTACCGCTGCTCTCCATTTGCTCTTCCCTAAGCGGCGACGTCGCGTCGTATGTGGTTACAAATCCCAAACACGTCGGGGTGCTCTGTATCCAAACAGTAACCGCAGATGCAGTTCCACATGTGTGTCCGAAACTGTGGCATCCATTGCATTGCTTCCTTGGTGTAAACTTTCATGTACAGAGGTGATTTCGCTGTATAACATACCTATAGAAGCATGAATAAAAATTTACCCTCTAGGCGTATATTGGCAGCACAGACCTTTGATTTGCCAACTTCAGGCTAGAACCGGTACCACAAATCAGTAATAATGAAGGCAAAACGAAATACACAAATCAACACAACATACTATATATGACTATAAACAATGTATGTAACTATACACCATTTTCTCACTCATTTACCTAGTGTGTGCTGTATGCGCCTAATAGGAGTAATGGCTTTTATCACCAGGCACCTGCATACATAGACAGCACTCCATCTTTTTTTATTGTTTATTCTTCATTCTATGAAAATATAGCACATGTGATGAAAGACCTTAGAGGTAAGAGAACCCATCAATTTTACGGGCTGAGTATTTCTTCTTTCTTTATCTCTCTTTCCTTATTTCTATTTCTCTCTCTCTCTCTCATACGACGATAGCGATTAATCCTCATATGCTAGAAATGAAATACCTTCTTTATATTTTCCCTGCAATAATGAATGTAGATTTACACCGAATAAGCGCTACTGAAAACGCAAAAAGACGGTTTGTTGGTGTAACACTGATTTCCTGTTTATCGTTGGAACCCCTCTATTATTAGGCTTGCGGTGAAACATCGCACAAATAAGCAATATATAACTATTTACGAAGCCTCAGGAAAAGCGTACAGAACTTTGATGCAGGTAAGTGTTTATATACCGGGTGTTCAAAATTAAGCTTTATGATTTTTTTAAAATTAGGCGCTCGAAGGCACGTGAGAACCACTTGTGCAAATAAGTTAAGCGGCCAGGGGGACAGAAAGTTAGATGATAATTATCGCTGTCAGCAGCCCAATTAACTAAAATTTAATAATTAACTTTTTACTGGCTGCGGTAAGTTGGCATGTTTATATTGAAAAAATGTAGGCAGTGGTGTTTGTACACAGTTTCAGTTGGAAGATTTTTTCTAGCACGCCTGTGTTCCGAGATATCCGGCTCCAAAGTTTAATTGTCTTTCGCACGATTACGCATGCAAGAGGGTGAGGGTCCGCGCAAAGCTCCTCCCTAAAGTGACGCATCTGTTGCGTGTGGTGTTTAGTGTGTGAAGAGGGTGGAAGCGTAGGCATAGGTGATAGCAATTACCCTTGCCCTCTTCGGCCGCCGAAATCAAAAATCGAAGAACGCTTGCAACCAGTGTCGTAACACGCAACTGCAGAGCCTCTAACGATAGTGGCAGATACCATGCCGAGATAATGGTGCGAGCGGAGAATCTGGATGCCAGTGCGCGTGCGTAATAATCACTAGAGAAGCATGCGTGGTCGTTGCCTGGGCTACGCGAATAGCGTGACTGCTGATGTCCGAGTACTGTAACTTTTATTGAAACAAGAGCAACAACTCCACCAATAATAACTGAAACAGTTTTATCCTTGCTAACGCATATTTCCTGCTGCTACATAAGCATATTTCGGTCATGCACAAATCTCATCGAAACTCTTCACCTCTCAAGACGTCAATGCCCCAAAAAGTGTTCAAAATGCCTGCCTTCGGCAGCAACGCAAAGCATGAACCGCTGTCGCGTCGACTCGATGACTCGGCGCAGTACTTCTGCAGGAATACTCGCACAGGCAGATGTTATCCTGTCCTTCATGTCATTAACATCGCTGGGCTCTGTTACGTAAACTCGATCTTTAACGTAGCCCCAAAGGAAAAAGTCGAGCGGAGAAAGGTCAGGTGATCTTGGTGGCCAAAACATCGCTCCTGCGCGCCCAATCCACTGTTGTGGAAAACGTCTGTCCAACCAGTTCTTCGCCCTGGTAGAAAAATGTGGTGGTGCTCCATCGTGCTGAAACCATACTTGGCGCAGGTCATTCAGGGAAAGACTGCAGACAAGATCATCAATGACAACACCTAATATTTCTTCTGTGTGCATCTTTCCGTTCAAGTTGTCCTCAAAAAAGTGAGGTCCGATGATCCTGTCCCCGAGTATGCCGCACCACACATTCACACTCCAGCGAACTTGATGCTTGTGCTGCCTCAGCCAGTGTGGGTTTTCTTGTGCCCAATAATGGGCGTTGTGAAGATTAACACTTCCATTTCGGCAAAACCGAGCTTCATCAGTCCAAATTATTCTGTGCAAAAAGTCATTTTCTTGATCAGTTTTGATGAGGCCCCAATTGCAGAAGTCAACTCGCCTTTCAAAGTCCGCCTCATTTAGGTCCTGATGAAGGTAAACGTGATATGGATGGAACTTGTGCTTTCTTAAAACATTTGTGACTGTTCCGATGCTGCGACCGCACTGATCGGCAATCTGTCGGATGCTGAGCTCTGGCATCGAGGTTACGCACGCGACAACGTCGATTTCAAAGTCTTCATCGACGATTGCCTTCCTGGTCCGTCTCGGAAGGTGGACAGAGCCTGTTGTGCAGAAGCGTCGAAACAGGTTTGTGAAAGTGGGCCTTGTTGGAAGGGGACGGTGTGGGTGGCGAGACGCGTAAAGCTCCATTGCTAACGAAGCGTTGCCATTCATTTCAGCCATTGCAAGCACCACGTCTACTTTTACTTTGGTAGAATACCTCACGCCAGAAGCAGCCATATTAGCTCGAAAGGACTCCACGTGGATTTCCTTGGTAGACCTTCAATGCAGAGACGCTGTGCTCTAACCGGAGGCACCCTAGTGCAGGACGGTCCTGCTAACGCGTTCACAAGAAGATGTCTCAGTGTGATCTAAAGTCACGAAAAAACGTCGCGAAAAATGGTCTCCTGTTATCGCGTTCATCAGGATCATGCGTAAGGCTCATGGCGCACCGCGCTGTCACATTTTGATTTCGCCGGCCGAAGAGGGCAAGGGTAATTGCTATCACCTATGCCTACGCTTCCACCCTCTTCACACACTAAACACCACACGCAACAGATGCGTCACTTTAGGGAGGAGCTTTGCGCGGACCCTCACCCTCTTGCATGCGTAATCGTGCGAAAGACAATTAAACTTTGGAGCCGGATATCTCGGAACACAGGCGTGCTAGAAAAAATCTTCCAACTGAAACTGTGTACAAACACCACTGCCTACATTTTTTCAATATAAACATGCCAACTTACCGCAGCCAGTAAAAAGTTAATTATTAAATTTTAGTTAATTGGGCTGCTGACAGCGATAATTATCATCTAACTTTCTGTCCCCCTGGCCGCTTAACTTATTTGCACAAGTGGTTCTCACGTGCCTTCGAGCGCCTAATTTTAAAAAAATCATAAAGCTTAATTTTGAACACCCGGTATATACCTAAATTAACAATGTCTAATCGCACTTCAACGAACGTTTAAAGCCGTGTGGTGTCCGAAAGTGAGTGGCCAGTTGTAAAGCGTGCCGTCAAAGAACCTAAGTTTATCGCTTCTAATGAGCAGCTCAGGCTAGTTATGCCTCGTACAACACTGACCGTAGCAGTTTACGATGGGAAGTGATACAACGAACGAACTGCTTGCCTTATCCGCGTGCACTGTAAACGATAGCCAGACAAATTGCTACGAAAAATCGCACGCAAAAGGGTGGGACTTTACGACGACGAACCACATAAACTCGGCCCTTATCCTGCGTTACAGGATGCAAGCAGTGAAAAAGCGAAGGGAAACAGCCGCTTGGAATATAGCGCAAGCAGAGTCGCGCGCGAGATCACTTCAGAGGATACGTTCACGCAAGTAAAACGTGCATTTCGCTTGTGGCGAATGCACGACCATTCAGTGCCTTTGGCCGGGTTATAGAGCTGCCTATGCGGGCGCCATTGGGCCGCAGACTCCGGCGCCTAAACGATGTCATATATGCCGCGCAATGGTCTGGCCCACAGCTTCGAAATGGTTTCGTTTTACTTCTACGGGTGCAGGGAAAATGAAGGCACGTGCAACAGCGATCGTTTGGGAACGCCGCTGCGATGACGTAGCGGTGGTGAGATTGTACGCGAACGTGCGAGTGCAGTGCGGGGCGGAAAGTGTAGTGTTGTCCGAGCCCGTCGACGCTGAACCGCTCTCCGAACTATGGCTGCATAAATAGCGTCATTTTTCTCTCCTAAACTTCTCTTCCTCTACGTTCGACCTTGATGGTGGAGGACGCGTGTGATCATCATTGGCTTCCGCACTCTAAATAAGCTTTTATTATCGGCGTAAAAGCAATGAAAGTTCGGTCACAATGCGCCGCCAATGAGTAACGCCGCATCGAAGAGCAAAAGGGAAAGGGCAGTTCTCAACGCCATTTCATCGCGCGGCGCTGTATAACGTAGAGAAAGAAGTAAGAACGATAGATAGTAAGTGCGTTAACCGGGATAAAGTAAGCATTGTGGATTAACAGCGCGAAATACGGGGTAGTGGCACAGTGTTCAAGTGTTTGGGGGACTATACCCTACGCCGGTATATGGGGCAAATAGCGGAACATGGTGGACTTATGGGCCTGCGCAGATAGCAGCTTGCAGTCAAGGGCTCTCGCACAAACCACTCCGTTTTCTGCCCAAACTGCTCTGGTGCACATGAAGAAACGTCGAAGGAGTGCCCGAAGATCAAAGAAGAAATTCGCGTCCTGCGGAAGATGGTCAGAGACAACTCGACACACAGAGAGGCAGTCACGTCCATCCGCCGACACAGACGTCGTCCAAAACGTAGGCACCAGCGAAAGCATAGTGGACATAGGAGTGATGAATCACCATCAGCAACAGATGAACATACGCGTACGCATTATCAGGCCGCTACACCCGTGTTGTATGCACCACGTCCCAGGGATGCAGAAAGTGGACCAACGCCCGCGTTGCACGCCGATGCTTCAGATACTGAGTGGCCTTCGCTACCGACTGGAGCAACAAAAAAGACCACATCATGGGCTGCAACTTCAAAGAGGGCAGAAAATGATAGGCAAGACACTGAGAAGAGCCAAACTATGCTGAAGCATCTATTAAAATCTATTCGTGCGATTCTCAACGAGCTACACACACCAGGAGCGAAAACAGCAGTGCAGATCCTCAACGTGCTGAAACCGCTACTGCTGACCCTTCAATAAACAATATGGCGAATTTCTTCGATGAACGTGTGCGCACCTCTGCCATAATGCAGTGGAACGCACGGGGTTTGCGAAGCCGATAGTCTGACTTTCGACAACGCATGTTTAAATACAAACTTCCGTTGGTTGTAATATGTGAGCCGAATATGATGTCGTCGTTTCGTATTTCCGGATACGTCACTTTGTGGTCACGTGATGATCGAAATGCGAGCAAAGTATTTATATGCGTACGTCAAGATTTAACGTACGTGAGACATGCCGTGGCTCCTCATGCTTCTAACGACTATATTTGCCTATCTATAAAGCACAAGCGACGTTCACTATCAATCATTGGTGGATACGTTCCTCCTAGAAGCCATGTGGACTGTCCCCATCTCTTGTCTGTTCTCCAAGCTTGCCCTGGACCACATGTATTAGTTGGGGATTTTAATGCACATCATCCCATGTGGGGTTCTGCCTCAATGAACACCCGTGGCAGGGACATTGCCGATTTTGTGCTCAATCAAGGCCTTATGTCCATTAACGATGGCTCACCTACTTACCTCCGTGGCGCATCGTACAGCAGCTCTCTAGACGTATGTTTTGTGAGCAGAAGTCTCTTGCCTACCACCTGTTGGTTTGTAGACGTTGAAACACATGAAAGTGACCATCTCCCTACATATATACAGCTAAAAGGTTTCCATCGTTCGTCTCCCCGGCCTGTGAAAAGCGTAGACTGGCCAGGATTCCAAGCTTCTGTAAATGCTCAGTGCGGGAACATTCAATCTATATCTGAAATAGAAAGCCTAACTGCATCAGCCTTAACAACGCATACGAAACTTGTGAATGTGTCGCTACCAAGATCACAACTTGACGCACAATATGAATACCTCCGTGAAATTCGTCGCCGGGCAGAGAGAAAATACAGGAGGACGAAATCACCAGCTGACCTATCTACAGCACGCCAAGCACAACGACATGTATTGCGACACCTCGATAAGCTCGATAGGCAATGGTGGAGGGTATTTTGTAGCTCTCTTGATCCCAGAAAACCCCTGTCTCGAATATGGCAAACTGTCCGAAGCCT
This sequence comes from Rhipicephalus microplus, assembly GCF_043290135.1. Taxonomy (NCBI): domain Eukaryota; kingdom Metazoa; phylum Arthropoda; class Arachnida; order Ixodida; family Ixodidae; genus Rhipicephalus; species Rhipicephalus microplus. The sequence continues at coordinate 8,112,124 of NW_027464600.1, read as the reverse complement.
TCAGACGCCTACTCAACAGTTGTTCCCTTTCCGATCTTTGGCTCTAAAGCAAGGTCGCCCTGAAGTAGAGGTTGCAGAAGATTACTGCCACTTACTCGTAGGTATGTCCTCCTCATCGATATCACCTTCGTATTTAGCCTCACCGCCATCCAGCAACGATCGCCTCGACTCACCATTCACAATGCACGAACTCGACGCTGCGATTTCTACGTCCCGACGGTCGTCCGCACCAGGGCCTGACGGAATTACTTATTCGGCTCTATATCACCTCAGCCAGGAAGCAAGGCAGGCTCTCTTGTCGTTCTACAACTCTACGTGGGAAACAGCGACAGTCCCAGAGAGTTGGAAGTTCAGCCGCATAGTGGCCTTACTGAAACCAGGCAAGTGTTCACACGAGTTGTCTTCTTATAGACCCATTGCCCTAGCCAGTTGCATCGGTAAGGTGATGGAACGCATGGTGCTGGCAAGATTCGAATGGCTGCTGGAGAATAATGTCGGCTTACCAGATTTTATAAATGGCTTCCGTAGAGGTCGATCATGTATAGATGGTGTTGTAGATCTAGTTTCTTCTGTTGAAAAGGAAAGACAACGTCGGAGATTGGTTGGGGCCATTTTCTTAGATATAAAGGGCGCGTATGATAGCGTCTACCATGAGGCCATTCTTGACGCACTTGAAGACATCGGCGTAGGTGGCCGACTACACGCATGGATAGGGAGCTATCTCAGAGGACGGACCATTTTTATGTCGACATCCGACGGTGACACGACCAGGCACCTCGTAAGCCGCGGAGTTCCGCAAGGCGCCGTCCTGAGCCCCATGCTTTTTAACATAACACTCATTGGCCTTGAAGCTGAGCTTCCCGACGTTGTCAGAATCAGTGCGTATGCGGACGACATATGCATATGGGCATCTGGAGCAACGCGACCACAACTGCGAGCAAGGCTACAACAAGGCACATCAATAACATCTAAGTACTTACGTCGTCAGGGCCTGGAACTTTCAATAGCAAAATGTGCTGCATTGGCATTTACGAAGAAATCAATGTCGCGGTACCCAATCTTCGCTCACGGAGCAATGATTCCCGTGGTTAAGCAGCACCGCTATTTAGGGGTCGTCATTGATCGCAACCTGTCCTGGTCAAACCATGTGACTGTGCTGAGAAACAAACTAATCAGTTTTGTGTATGTTCTTCGTGTTATAGCAGGACTGAGATGGGGCCCTTCGGAGAAAAGTCTTCTGCAGTTATACAAGGCATTGTTTGTGGGCTATATAAGGTACAGCTCACCTGTGCTTTCCAGCATGCGGGCAACGTGCCTTCGTACTTTAGAGAGCCTTCATGCACGAGCACTGAGAATATGCCTTGGCCTGCCACGGTGCACATCTACCTCTGGCACTATAGAGGAGTCACGCACCAACCCTATACAGGTTTCCACGTCCTGTGAGCCTCTTCGAGTGCACCTTCGTCTGCTGACCCGACATGCACAGCACCCGTTGTCTTCGCTACAAGTGGACCGACCAGGCTGTACCTATTCGTGATGCCTCGATACGCATAGGCACATGATCCCGTCAGGCTTTGCACCTGCCGTAATCACTGCAGTGCCTCCATGGACATTGACTAAACCGCTGGTGTGCCTTCACATACGTGGAATTTCGTATAAGTCACATGTTTCTTATATTGCCCTCAAGCAACTCACCTTGGCACATTTAGATGACCGATACAGCGACTCTGTGCACATTTACTCCGATGGATCCGTAACTTCATCCGCCTCAGCTGCAGCCTTCGTGATCCCTCAACTCGGTGTTTCCCGACGGTACAAATTAGATCATAGGTCATCTTCGACAGCTGCAGAACTTGTTGCTATACAAGAAGCCATAAAATTTGTGAACGACCAAGCACCGCGTAAATGGACGATTCTGTCTGATTCAAAATCAGCGCTTCAAGCTATCCATTCTTGCTCAAGAAGAGGCCAATTTTACGAGTTAACGTTAGGAATCGTCCAAGCATTTGACCTAACACACAGGGGCGGTCACTTGATTACACTCCAATGGATTCCTGGACACTGCGGCCTGGTTGGCAACGAAACAGCCGATAGCGAAGCAAGAGCGGCAATATACAACGCTCCTATGTACGTTAAAGTACCCTACTCGCGAGGTGACGTCAACACATTGTTGAGATCACTCATGCGCGAATGCGCTGCCACTTACTGGTCGCTACCAGATCACCGGAACAAGCGCCTGCGGGAAACAGACGCCAGTATGACTTTTCGTCTTCCAGATAAAATCAGCCGAAGACATGCTAATATACTGCATCGAATTCGCCTGGGCGTCGCCTTCACTCGTCACTACACCCACCTAGTCGGCCGTGCGGACAGCCCAAACTGTGAACGCTGCCAAGTGCGCGAAACGATAGCTCACATATTTTGTGACTGCATTATACGTGGCACAAAGAAAAAGGCTAACTGCAACGTTGGCAAGCATTGGACGAACACCATTAAGTGAAAGTCACATATTGTCAGCAATGAACGACAAAACAGTGTCAAAAACTGCTACAAAGGCTGTTCTAGACTTTATAAAAAGCACTGGACTAGAAACTAGACTGTAGTGTACTATACTAAGTGGCTACTATACATACGCACCACCTCTTCTTGTCCCCATCATCACCCTTCATCCCGCTTTCCTTCCCCTTTCCCTTATCCTCTATGTAGAGTAGCAGGCTAGAGCGAACTAGCTCAGGCCGACCTCTCTGCCTTCTAATAAATTTTCACTCACTCACTCCGTTTTCTAAAAGCAACAAAAATGATTTCGCTGCCTTCTTGGCTGATGTTCGGTTGTGTCACTCTCCCGATAACATCGAAGCACAATACACAACTACGCCTAGAATACACTTTTCCATCTTACTGTTCCTTCAAAGCCTCCTAGTTCGTACGTATCGTGTGTGAGACAGCGAGAGAGATACAAGAAAGGCAGAGTGGTTTACGAGGTTAGCAGAGCGGTTCCCTACTCTGCCTGGAGGTTGGCTTTAGCAAAACAAAATAATAAGAGAAAAGTGGCATGTATAAAGACTCAAGCCGACTTATATCAACCGCTCTTTGTATATACCCACCGTAAGCTGTCGTTACACGAGCCGGAGCTGTCACGAGGCTATAGCCTTGGACAACAGTGGTACGCAAGTGATGGACGGAAGTTACCCGACGAAGCTGCCGCGATGTTGCAGCGGCCGGATATGTTCGCCGCGCCGTGGGAACGGCCCCACATGTGTGGCTCGCAAGTCGACCCGCACTACGTTTATAGGCACCCCTGAACGCCAGAAATCGTCCTACCTTACGGTATACCGTGGATCCGCTCTCACAACCAGTGAATCCTCACTCGAGCTACAAATCTGATACCCGTTGAAACGTCGTCAGTGAAAGGGCTCTTAAAACGAAATATGTATATGTTTCTGTTTACAGCACTGAATATATCAGACTAATTGCTGAGACACACAACGTGCTAGCTTCTAACAACCACTATACTTGTGAGCGTATCTTCTCATTTGCGCCAATTAAAACCTCTTTCTGTACACATAGGCACCCACAATGTTCTCCAATCAGGGAAGCCAATTTTCGTCGCAGCCTGCCTCTCCTCTCCCAATAATCATATCAGAAAGAAAAAGAAAAAATGTCGCAATGAGAAAGAAATCAGGCGATCACGTGATTTTCACCAGCGCCTGCCATCGGCACCCGGCTTTCTAGGGTAAAAGAAGGAAGTAGAGTGTTCTTTTAATGCAATATCAAAAGCCTTGAATCACCATTATCGTAATATGTTGCGTGGCCACACCCATGCACTTTGAAACAATGGTAGCAATGAACCTACTTGAGTAACGGCAAAGGGTCGAGTTGGCATCCTGCTCAGATGACTAGCGGAAGCATCACGGAGGCGTCGCACTCGGCCCTTGAAACGGTGCCGAGTAAGTTGCGATCTCGCAAACGATCGTGGTAGTACCGAAGGTAACTAACTGCCCGAAAACAGCAGCCGTTGTATTGCGCTCACATAAAGCATAAATTTGCGCATCACGCACTTTTATGCGGAAGCGTTCATATGTCTGGCCGTTATGGTGCTCCACTGCTGAACTGAAGGTCGCTGAATCGAATCCTGGCATCGCCAGCAGCATTTTGCAGCAGGTGAAATTTTCGAAAACCGCGTATTTAAATTTAGGTGCATGTTAAACAAGTCCAGATGGTCAAATTTTCTAGTAGCCTTCACTGCGGCGTCCTTCATAAATGTATCGGGGTATTATCACCTGAAACACCTACTTTTGCAGTGGACTATTCATAATTATAAAAAAGAACCGTGTCGACATTATTACGTTCGACCTATGCCTCTCTATTTTTCATAAACTGAGCTTTACACGGTTGCACTCCCTGCCCGGTTGCGAAAGTGACCGAAATTATTCTAGCGTCTCACGGCGAGGTAAACCAGTGCTTTCTGCGGGCAGCGGGGGCTTAAGCCTCCCTTTCAGGGGGCAGCCTCCATAAGCCACGCGTACACAACCGAGCCCTGAGGGAAAACGTCGCGATGCGTGGAGCAGGATGCGGCGCACCTAAATCCCCTCGTCGTCGTTTTAGTGAGCGTGCAATGCACGTGGCATTATGTACGTACAACACACGCAGGTGTGTTAATGCCCGTGGGACACAATGCACAGCGTAATGCCGCGCAGTCATTATAACGCTGGTGCTCGAGCAGCTCGAGCGGAATCCGTACAACGCGTGACGACAGAAAGGACCGTCGCTGAATGCACAGCGGCTTTCGCGTGTGTCGTAATTGCATTCTGGCGCCTCTCATGGAAATTTTTGCTTTTGCCGTTATCTTCCTCATTTCATACCTCCTTCCCCCATGATGTCTTGTCTTGTCTTGTCTTGTCTTGTCCGTCCGTCTGTCCGTCAGTCCGTCAGTCCGTCCGTCCGTCCGTTCGTCCGTCCGTCCGTCCGTCCGTCTGACCGTCTGACCGTCTGTCCGTCTGTCCGTCCGTCCGTCCGTCCGTCTGTCTGTCTGTCTGTCTGTCTCTCTGTCTGTCTGTCTGTCTGTCTGTCTGTCTGTCTGTCTGTCTGTCTGTCTGTCTGTCTGTCTGTCTGTCTGTCTGTCTGTCTACAGGTGAAATGCTACGCCAGCGGCTTCAATGGCACCCGGCAGCATGCTGAAAGTGTATGTTAGATGGAGATCTCGATGATACACGGTTTATATATGATGATAGACGGCCTGTCATATAACGTGGATTCTCGGCGTCCACGACCCAATTAGAGGCGCCGGGAATTACCCTCCGGCACGGTTCTCAGACGAAAAAGCCGTGAGCTTTCCCTGTGGTAACTGCTGCTTTCGTTGTGCGAACGTAGAACGGCATTCTCAAGTCATGTAAGAATCCCCACTGTATTCGAAGGCCCCTCCATAAGCAGTCGTTATACGCTGACTTCCTTATGTGCATTACCAACCGTTAACAAAATTCTCTCACACTCGCGCTATAGTTTCCAATTTACAATTCCAGCTCTGGCCGATCCGTTCCAATACTCAGCGTCATTGCCCAAAACAGCTTCATAGCTAGCAAGTATACTTTTCCCGTCGATAACAAATAATGGTGAAACACCCGCATCGCAAGTTGAGCAGAAGTTTGGCAACCGCAGAGCAATTTAATTGACCAAAAGTTCTGTTGACCGACTACGCCTCGCCATATGAGCACCTGCTCCCTTCACACGCTTGCAAGGCGCGACGGTTGAACCCCAGCGGCACTTTCGGTGGCCGAGTCAAGTTTCGCGCTTCAAATACGCACCAAATGCATGCGCCGCTCGCACATTCACTCAATTCCACGATGTTCAGATCGGCTGCCACCTGCCTTCATTAGCATGCCTTTCGAGAGAATGCGTCGATTCGGATAACTTTATACGCAATGGCCATACATCCGACAACGTGGAATACGTACGCTGATTTCATGAAGCTTTGCGTTCGCAGTAGCTCTTTGTTGATTTGAAGGCAACACTCGCTCGTAGTTCCTGGCATATCGCAATCAGACTGATTCCTATTTGTGCGAATTAGTCTATTCTTCCTCGTAAATAGTGCATAACTCACGTCGGTAGGCCTAAACGCTCGATTAAGAGCGGCCGGGGAAGATACTGAGTTGGTAACGTTTTGCAGAAAAGCGTCTGTTCACCATAGCCAAGCTGTCGGATACACGACGGGTGTCCTAATGGCATCCACCATGTGGGCTTGGCAGTTAAGGGGTTCATTTATTTGCGTTGCACTTATCTCAATGTACGCGCTCAATCATAATAATTATGGAAATAGCAGTTTCTCATTACTCTCAACTATAAAATCTCTACCCTTTTTTTGTTCCCAAATTCGTAACAACCTAGGGTCCCCCACTACCGAGTCCCTCACAAGCATACCATATGCTGAAACGCAAAATACTATAAAGCAGAAGAGTGCAGTCACAACGGCGATCATGAACAGGGACACGCGCCACCGCCATGAGATGACGTCACCACTAGCCCCTTTAAAACTAACACGCCAAGGATGACACGGCGCCTTTGAAAAAAATAGGTCCTCCTATTGAAACGTCGGCCAGCGAGTCTGAGCCACTCCCACTGTTCATCTTATGATTAACCCCCCCCCCCCCCCCCTAGAGGGGTGTGTTGATCTCCTTCAACTACTTAAAAAGAACACTTTGAGACTTATCGCGACCGAGGAGAACACTGATACACGTACTTGCGCTCACCCTGATCAGCCCTGCTTCCGTGATTTCTCTGGTCAATCTGAGTTTTAAGATATGCTCAGAATTCTCCTGCTGCAAAACTGCGCATAGCAATCACAATCCTTGCAATGCGTATACAAATGCGTGCCACTTGCGAAAACCTTCCGGGACGACGCATGTTCTCTGAGTCGGTCATATAAGCATCGGCCCGTCTGGTTGATGTACACTTTCCCTCATCTCAACGGTATTTCGTACACAACCTCTTAAGGGCACGGTACAAATTGCCCGGCATGCTTCTTTGTGCGGTCGCCCTTGTTCCCTGGTTGTAGACATGCTCTATGTGCACAAGGTGTTGCACAGTGTCATGAAGATTGCGCATAAGCACGGAGTAGAGCTTGTTCTCACGGCTCCCTGCAAACTGGCTAAGCTGTGCGTCATGATAGGAAATCGTGAATTGCCTAAGGTGAACAAAAGTGGCTGCACAAAAAAACATGCCACGCAGTCTGTACCGTGTTCTTCAGAGGTTGTGTACTAAATACCGTTGAGCTGCGGGGAAATGTACATAATCAAGACAGGCAGATGTTTATGTGATCCATTCGGAAAACATGCGTCGTCCTGGAAGGTTACCGCAGGTAACACGCGCACTTGTCAAATTGTGGGTGCTATCCGCAATGTTTGCAGCACGAGAATTCTGAGCATATCGAAACCCAGATTGACCAAAGAAATCACTGAAGCAGGGCTGATCAGGGCGAACGCAAGCACGCGTATCAGTGTCCCCTCGGTCACGCTAAGTGACGAAGAAGTGTTAATTTTAAGTAGTTGAAGGAGAGAAGCAAACCCTTTGTGGGGGTGAAATTTTTCAGTGATGGTTGCGGCTGCGCGTTTTGGTGTTCTCGTGCAATAATTTTTTTTCTGATTAATCGACAGTTTTAAATTGCGCGTCTTTCCTGCCAAGTGTTTTTTTTTCGTCTACCTTGTAAACTCATATATTTCCACATTATAATGATGCCAAAGAATTTTCCATATAAGAAAACAAGAAACAAAGAAACGAGTAGCGAAGTTTACTCTCTTCAGTGACCAATCGGCGGTCAGTGCTGCCGTTACAGTTCGAGTGATACATGGACATACATAACGGGACAACGACTCCGGGCGCGAATTCCCTGCTGGTTTTAGTAATAAGCGTATTGACAGCTGAGACCGATTGAAGTGACCACCACTTTCTCCCTCTGACAAGGATGAAGAGGATGGAGACTGCTAATGCAGAGTGCGAATGCGTTAAGAGGATTCTATACGTGTCAAGAAAGAAAGAACAAATGAATTTTCGGCCGAGACAAGAGCCTGGACAAATTCACAGAGTAATAATGACCCAAAAAAAAAAGAGACGCCGTAGTGAAGGGCTCTGGAAATTTCGACCACCCGGGGTTCTTTGACGTGTACCTGTACTGTGTTTGCCTCTCTACCCTCTCTCCTCTCTATCTTCCATCTCACCCACTCCCCTCCCATGCGCAGGGTAGCAAACCGGCTGCATATAGACTGGTTAACCTCCCTGCCGTTTTTTTTTCCTCCTATTTTCCTTCCTTTTCCCTCAATCAAAGCACGTGGGCCTCGAGAATTTTCACCTATATGTTTAAAATGCAGCCACCACGGCCGGGATTAGATCCCGCGACGTGCGGGTCAGCAATCGAGGACCACAACCACTAGACAACCACGGCGGAAAAAACTTACAGCTTGCAGGTTACAGGGTTGGCTCCGCTAAATCAACAGCCTCCATATATGGAGGCAGTTGATTTAGCTGGGCGAACTCTGTTACGGAAGATTGCGGAAGAGCGGTAGTATACTGCCGGACTTCCGCATTCTTTTCAGGAACCCGGTGCCCGTGAAATTTGGGAGGCCACGGAGAACATCCGGCAGGAACGGGCGAAGCCACGGAGAATATCGGGTGTTACACTAAGAAGACAGGAAAACAGCGGTGCTGTTAGAACACTGTGACGATCGCTATTCGATTGACTATATATGCCCGCCTCGTTTTGGCTAATGCTGGTGCTGCAAACAATTTCGGGTTGTCTAACCGCCTTCGCTATACGTGCGGCGTTTGCTCTGGCTGAGAATACTTTGTCGCGAAGTAGTTTAGAGTGAGGGCCAGACTTGTATAACTATGGGCCTTGTATTGAGCGCAATACCGAATACAAGGTCAATGAGTACGCCTACGCGACTAATACCCCATCTCGTCAGTAATGACCCATCTCTTATTAGCCTCTTTAATAGCGCTATACCATTAGGTTTGTTCTAAACTGCTCATATTCATAAAAAAAGAAAAAAACTCACAGGGCCACTTGCGTATGCATTCGCTTAAGGGGGCCCTCAAACGCTTGAAAACATCAGTGCCGACTGCATAACTCGTAGTGGCGCTCTCGAGAACTACTGCGAGCGGAAATGACGCCGAAGGTTGATTGATATGTGGGGTTTAACGTCCCAAAACCACTATATGATTATGAGAGACGCCGTAGTGGAGGGCTCCGGAAATTTAGACCACCTGGGGTTCTTTAACGTGCACCCAAATCTGAGCACACGGGCCTACAACATTTCCGCCTCCATCGGAAATGCAGCCGCCACAGCTGGGATTCGAACCCGCGCCCTGCGGGTCAGCAGCCGAGTGCCTTAGCCACTAGACCACCGCGGCGGGGTGACGCCGAAGGTTACCGCCATATGATTGGATAAATGAAACGTGAAATGTGATCGCGGCATTGGATCAAATTAAAGATTACTATTTGATTTATTTTTTCATTAGCATTTTTCACTCATTGCGACAGAGAATAAAGCTCTCACACTTTTCGAGCCTGAAAACTGCAAAGCTGTTCAAAGAATGCGCCGTACGTCATTGGATTGGATTGGATAAACTTTTATTTGGTCCTCCAAAACACAGATCACTGTGTTGCGGGCCGCTACCACGTGGGGACTGAGATGCCGAGCTCCTCAGCCGCCTCGCGGGCTTGGTGGACAGCCCAGAGCTGATCTGTCAAGGACGAGCTGCGGATTGCCGCCTCCCATCTGGTAGAGGTGATGTTCGATAAATGAGCGAATTTGGTACAGTGCCAGACCACATGTTCCAATGAAGCTATTTCCCTACAATGTGGGCAAATATTTCTTGTGTATAGGTCAGGGTACAAGATGTGTAACATTTTCAAGGTATGGTACATCCGCGTTTGCAAAAACCTTAATGTAAGTGCTTGGGGCCGAGTTAGATTTTTGTGAGGTGGAGAAAAAATCCTTCTATACAGGTAAAAATGCTTAGTGAGCTCGTTATAATATTACGTGATTTCGGCTGACTGAAACATGGCATAGTGGGACATACCCAATAAAGGTGCCTCAGACTGAGAGTGAACGAGTGGACGTTGTCAGTGAGCTGCGTTGAGGCTGCAGACTGACTACTGTTATTACTGTTACGTAACATTTTGGTGGAGGTGCTGGGTAAGGTCGACAGGGCAGCTTCACCTCCAGAAGCTGCGCAGCCTAGTTTTCCCGGGGCATGCGGCGATTAAACGATGGCGAGGGAGAGCGGCGACGCGTATTTGAACGAGAAGGGCGGCTTTGAGGCGGTGGCGACGACGGGACAGGGTGGCCGTGGTCTTCAGGGGCAGTAAATGCTGTAGACTCAGTGCGGGTCAGATAACGGTGGTTTGGTGGACGGAATGAGTTACTGTAAGCGGGGTACGAGCCAGAAGACATAGATGGCCATTGGCTGCGGCAGTAATGAGCGATGTGTCCTGCGCGACCACAGTGGAAGCAGATTGGCTTATCAGCTGTTCGCCATTCAAACGGGTTCCTGGTTCGAATAGAGTACGGACGGTGACGTCTCATGTCCACAGAAGCTATCGAGGGACCAGTTTTATCCAGGGTGGGTGCAGTGGACAGGATGCCAAGGTTAGCGAATTCCTGGCGGACAACAGCCTGGATCAAGGCGACAGCTGGCGTTGAGGCGTCGGGCAACGTCGGTTTGTTGGCAGCCGGGTAAGCGGCCTCGAGTTCACGTCGGACGATGCGCGTCACGTCTTCGGTTGTAGACGGATGACAAGGAGTGGCTTCGCAAGACGACGTTGCCGCGGTGTTGGATAGGCGCTGAAACTGCTGCAAAATGCGTCGACTCTTCGCCTGCTCGAGACGGCGGCACTCTTTGATCACGGCGTCAATGGTCTTTACGTTGGTAAATACAAGCAGGCTGAACGCATCGTCGGCGATTCCTTTTAAAACATGCGAAATCTTGTCGGCCTCAGTCATGTTGGGATCGGCCCTTTGACACAACGCTAAGACGTCTTGAAGATAAGTCAAGTAGGGCTCGGTGGACGTCTGTCTATGTACAGCCAATTGCTTTCAGGCATCAAGCTGTTGACCAAACGGGTTGCCAAAGAGGTCACGGAGGTGTTGTTTAAACATTTCCCAGCTTGTGAGTTCGTGCTCGTGGGTCTCAAACCAGATGCGAGGGGTCTTGTCAAGATAAAAAATGACATTCGCAAGCATAACGGTTGGGTCCCAGCCATATAGCTTGCTGACGCGCTCGTACATACTAAGCCACTTGTCCACATTCGCGTTGTCCTCTGCAGTAAAGGTACCGGGATCACGGGGTTGCGTTAGGGCGACGTACCGGATTGCTGTCGTTGCTGAGGTAGGTGGCGAAGCCGTATCCTCACCCGGAGCCATGGTAGCATATTTAAGGAGGCGTCCACTGCGTAGCTCCGTTGTCAGAAGAGCACCCAGCAACACGTAACACTTCCACGAAACAATATGTTGTAAGAATTTGCCGGTTATCCCCTTCACCGGTGGAACGCATCCCCGGACGCCGTGTGCTGGAGGAAACGCGCCGGCGACGCTCAGGGTGCCGTTATTTGAAGAAACTAGAAGAAATAAATGTGAGAGCGGTAATATATATACGTCACTGCAAAAACAAAGATCAGTAAAAGTGCAACATATTATAGAAGCGTTCGCGAACTGGCACGTTTTGCACGTTTCGTTCCCTCTTCAAGCACCACAATGTTTGTTACCATCGCAACGGCGCCCGTAATGCACTGGGCGTAACAGGCTATATGTCATGCGAGCTTCCTGTACGGTAGGGCTTTCAGTTCATTTTATTGGGCAGCCTTCCGACGTCAGAGGGCGAGGGTAACACGGCAAGGTGAGCCCGCGAAATTCAAGTTGAGAGTAAGCAACCATTTCCTTGTATTTTGATATAGGCACAGCGCCATGCTCCCGACCGGCTGCAGAGATTAGGTGCCTTTCTCCTCTTCTAACCACTACGACCACCTATTTTGATATCTCTACGTTGAATAATTTTGCAGTGTGTGGCCCTATCGCTGCCATTCTTGTAGCACTTATCTCTTAAGCCGTCGGTGTACGCAACATGTTAGAAAAATATGTAAAAATATGAAGTCGTGAAAAGTGTTTGTTACAGGCCCGTTTGAAACGGCTCGAACGCTGACTAAAACCACCTTCGTTTTCTTCTTAGTCAATTGTATTCGTCTTGCCTGGCCACATACAGAAAGAATCCTGCATCTTGCGTGGTTCTGTACGGCCTCAAAGATCGGAGGCAGCTCACCTGGTTTTCGCATTGCCTTCGTGATCGACCATTTTTGGCTGAACTACTATGTCAAGTGATGACGTCAGACGTCATAATTAGTTCACTATGGCATCATGACGACGTCACAATTTTTGGCTGTCTGTGACGTCATGTAATAACGTCATCTAGCGATGACAATTTTTTACGTCACTTATTCACGAAGCCGACGCCGATGGTTAGATTCGGCGTTTGATTATCTATTTATGGCTATTGTTTCAAACAGAAACCTCACGCTGTAATAGATCTGTATTGTTGAGGTGCCAATGATTCAATATCAAATGTGACTTATTAACCGCCGCTAATGTAACTTTAATAATTAACCAAATACTCACCTAATTTTATTTTATTATATTCATACGTTGAAGTTTCACTAATCAATGGTCGCTCATTATTTTTCACCAACTAAATATTCACCTTAAAAATACGCTGCAACTCCGTGCAACAATAAATTTTAGCCAATATCAAAGCCGCACATATACCGGTGCGGGCGATCAACCAATCATGAAGTTCTCTCACGAAAGGAAGTATTTGCGAGCACTAGCATTGATTTCTTTCTTATTATGCGTAACGGTGTATCGGCCCGCGCTCACACCGCATTCCGAGAAACGATCGACCGGCCTGCCGGCCAGGTTTTACCTCGAACGCGCACGGCTTTTCCCGACGTCGCTTCCGACGCCACCGGCGGCGCACGCAATCCGATTTGCCTGCCTGCAATCGCGCACTCGTCCCGACAAAGGGTAACACGATTTCTCGCTCGCTCGAGCACAGCATCGCGCTATGTTAATGGCGCGATGCTCGGCCGATAGAGCAGAGCCGTTGAATTCGCAAGCCGGTTGCGCATACGCTATACACGAGGTGCGTTTCTCCGCAGAAAGGCAACACGAGGACGAGCCAGAAAGCACTGTTTGCTGTGCATCTAGCTGCACCACGGAGATCGGGAAAGCAGACAATGATAATTTATCATTATCATCATTATCTCAATATTATATGGGGTGTTTCAATCAACTTAGAATGGAAAGAATGACAAAGATAGCTTTCACCTTCGAGTCATCAATAAACTTATTATAGGGGGCTAGATTTAGGAAAGAAAGAATGTTAGAAGAATTTTGTTTGCCGTCCATAATGAACACAGTAGAATTTCAACACTTAAATCATCGTTGGAACAGTATAATACGTCGCACGCGTGCAGTTGAAGTTGAAATCACCGGGCTGTGGTGTCAAACTCCTTATCTCACTTTTTATTTACACAGAGCTAGTCTGGCAGCTTCCCCTAATTGTTGGTTTTGTGCAGTCCCTGATACAACAGACCATTATCATAGCGTATTGTGAAAGATACGCCGCATTGAGCAAAATTAGATTAGATGCCGTCTTCCGTCTCATAATACTGAAGTTAAACACTCCAAATCTACTTCTTTGGGGGGTATTGTCCCTAGGATTTAGTGACGGGACAGTTGTCGGTGCATTGCACGGGTTTATTAAAGGTTCAAAATGATTCAGACTCTTGAGCCAATTATTACTCCAGAACTACTTGTTTCTAAAGTGAGTTATTTATCGATTTATTAATTGTTGTTGCTAACATTATGTGCTCCATTTTCTGCATGCGCCATTTCTAATTCTCAATTTCTGATATTTAGGTTTTCTCTTGATCCCCCTCATTATTTTAAAAGACATTGGCTAACGAAATAAAAGTATTTCGCTAGAACTACCCCGGTTCTTAGCCAATCGCCCAGAGTGGGTGTGTGCCACAGATTTGTTTATTTGTTGCCTGTGATGTTCCAAGATTCCAAAATCTTGGAATATCTTGGCTCATTCCTACATTCCAAAATCTTGGCTCTATTTGTTCTTCTTAGGTGATAGCATAAGGTACAATGGGAGCGTCCTTTAACGATGTCCACCGCGCCGCGGTGGTGTAGTGGCTAAGGTACTCGGCTACTGACCCGCAGGTCGCGGGTTCGAATCCCGGCTGCGGCGGCTGCATTTCCGATGGAGACGGAAATGTTGCAGGCCCGTGTGCTCAGATTTGGGTGCACGTTAAAGAACCCCAGGTGGTCGAAATTTCCGGAGCCCTCCACTACGGCGTCTCTCATAATCATATGTTGGTTTTGGGACGTTAAACCCCACATATCAATCAATCAATCAATTTAACAATGTCCAGAATACATGCAAAGAGCGGAACTGCTTTTCCTGGCTAAGAGTTCCTTTGATAAAGTCAATTTGCTCGCTGGGAGAGTCGAGTTCTAGTATGAAAAGATAGTGGAAACAATCAAGAGTAAATTTATCTCTCGAGTGAAATGACAGAGCTCAATTGTAGGCAGGCATACAAATTTTATACTGTGTTTGCTACACCTCTGCAGTATTGCAGAGGTGTAGTACACAAAGCTTTGCTTAGTTTCGCCGTACCATCCCACCGCAATCGCCAAAGGCCTGTCAAAATTCTTTTTAGCACTTGATTTCAAATGTTCATATATTTTGCACATTTTAATGCTCACTCGCTAAGTAGCAAGCAAACGCTCTTATAAGACATAACTCACGTTTAACTTCGCAATCATTACACCTACCGATTGGCGCATTAACGACGGTAATGTCAAAATGTAGTGTTCTCCAAGTAATAAAAGTCTTGCTCGCTAATAATTCTCGCTACCACGCTGCCACACTGAAGATACACACACACACAAAAAGATGTCCTTAATTTCTGGTCATCCTGAATCTTTAATCATCCATACCTGTGCTGACAAAAGTTCACACATTATCAACTACAAGCGGTATCGACGGCTGTTAGTCTGCAGTTCAAAGCTTTTTCAAGAGTTCTTGATACAGCGTGCACGTAATTGATTTATATGTGGGGTTTAACGTCCCAAAACCACTATATGATTATGAGAGACGCCGTAGTGGAGGGCTCCGGAAATTTAGACCACCTGGGATTTTTTAACGTGCACCCAAATCTGAGCACACGGGCCTACAACATTTCCGCCTCCATCGGAAATGCAGCCGCCGCAGCCGGGATTCGAACCCGCGCCCTGCGGGTCAGTAGCCGAGTACCTTAGCCACTAGACCACCGCGGCGGGGCTACAGCATGCACGTAGCCAAACTTACAGTGCTTTATGTAAGTCTTCCTGCCAAGACGAGGGAAAAGAGCGATGCACACAAGTGTTTGTTGTGCTCTAGAAGAACTTTTTTTCCTGAGCGACTTGGTGCCTAAGTTTGTTGAACATAATATTTGTTGTACTATTCCTTGTAATACAAAAATGGAAAAGGCGCTCTTCTCTTTTTCTTCATTTACCGTCTTCATGTTCCTGTCTGCAAGTTGTGGGCGTATTTATTGCGAGACACTTGATTGATATGTGTGGTTTAAAGTCCCAAAACCACCCTATGATTATGATAGACGCCGTAGTGGAGGGCTCCGGAAATTTCAACCACCTGTGGTTTTCTAACGTGCAGCTAAATCTGAGCACGCGGGCCACAGCATTTCTGCCTCCAACAAAAATGCAGCAGCCGCCACCGGGATTCGATCCGGCGACCTGCGGGTCAGTAGCCCAGTACATTAGCCACTGGACAACCACGGCGAGGCTATTGTAAGACACTGATTGATTTGTTGGGTTTAACGTCCCAAAACCACCATATGATTATGAGAGACGCCGTAGTGGAGGGCTCCGGAAATTTCGACCACCTGGGGTTCTTTAACGTGCACCCAAATCTGAGTACACGGGCCTACGACATTTCCGCCTCCATCGGAAATGCAGCCGCCACAGCCGGGATTTGATCCCGCGACCTGCGGATCAGCAGCCGAGTACCTTAGCCACTAGACCACCGTGGCGGGGCTATTGTAAGACACTATAGTTCATTGTGTAGCAGTGCCGACTCCACAAAGTCTTATTTCTGATGCTGTTAATGTTGGCAGCTGCTGTTTGCCACTGGCCGGTTTCCTTTGCTATTGACAAGCCGAATATCACGATCGGCTAGCATTGACTTTTACCAATCATTCAAGCCGAGAAGCTTTCAGTGAAGTCTGGCTCCCTCTGCTCCCTCTGTTTACCAAGCGCTAGCTACCAGTATCCATCAGATGCAAGCAACTGCAACGTGCGCACACATATTTAGCCATCACTCTTCTGCTGAACGAACATTGTGATTTCAAGGACAATTAGCTGCATAAAGGAGAATGATGATGCCACATACCACGGCACTGAAGTTTTTCATTAGGTGGCGAATATATGTGTCTCTTTTACATATGACAAATGTGGCTTTCGCTACAAGGCGATGAAAAAAAATAACAATGATAACATGAGCCTGCAAGCAAATCACGATTTACACCTGGCGCACGGTCGAATCAAATATACATCGAAAGTTAGTTTTATCTATTTTTCTTCTCACTGTTGTGTGTTCTACGCAATACAAAGAAAGGCTGGCTATACGAAGAATCATCGCGTTCGATCAATAGCGTCTTATCATGCCTTCTCGCGGCCAATATATATATATCGCTTCTGCTGCAGCGCCTTACGCGCCCGACAATGCTGGATGAAACGGCTGCCCGACATGACACGAACACTGAGCGATTGCCTGGCGTGACGCGCAATCGATGCAAGCAAACCTTCCACTCCCGCTCTTGGCTTCGCTCTCCTCTGCCATTCGGATTCCACTTCTTTCTTGTTGTTGTGTCCACGACTGCGAGTGATGCGTACGCCTCAAGTTCGCTCTAGCTGACAACGCACTTTTTATAGTCGCGACAGAAACGAAAAGCAATGGAATTGTCAACTTGTACGTCGATCGGTATCGGGAATGAAGAAACCACGCTGACCGACA